>NC_073696.1:169498911-169798911 GCF_029784165.1 Wyeomyia smithii | reverse complement strand
CGTGAGATTAGGTTTACTGAACCGGCATTTGACGCCGTGCGTAGGAACCGATTTTACAAAGGATTGCAAAGGAGATCAAATTCAGTCACTGATACTGATTTTCTCACCCTTAATCAATCACGGATTCAAAGAACCGTACCGTCAGCTTTCATTAACGCAGAATTAAGAGCACCAAGTTCGGTAAGCAGTTCACGCACCAACCAAGTGCTATCGTCAACACGATTTGGCGAGACAGAGGAGGCAGAGATCTCTAGAGAACAGCAAAGATTAATTTACGTAAGAAATAGTTTAGGAAATTTTGACAGCGGGTCAGATAGCAGTGACGAGGACCCAAACGAGACAGCAGCTCAGGAACAATTACAAGTACTAAAACAAAGCTTTCTAGAAGCGAGTCGAGAATTTGAGGAGACACTTAGAAAACTCAAATTTGGCGAAAACATCCCAGACGATATGGCTTATGAATTTCCAAAAGCCGATGCATTGCAATGCATCCCCGAATTTAATGGGTCTAAGGACGAGCCAGAGGCGTTCCTCTACCACGTTCAACATTTCGCAGACGAGATTCCCGAGAATGAACCTCAGACTGCATTAATATATGTAGTTTTATTAAAATTAAAAGGCAAGGCTGCAGCAGCATTGCCACGAATTAGGGCAGTAACCTGGCCAGCAGTCAAGCGAAATCTGATAAAAGAATTCGGGACTGTGCAGGCGATAGAAGTTGTGATAAAGCAAATTGAGACGTTACGACAGGAGCCAAACGAAGAATTTAACTCATACAAAAGACGCGCTTCAGATATAAAAGAGTTATTAGATGTATATGAAGACGGTGGAGGTAACTCCGCCATGGAAAAAAGTCTCCGATTGCACTTCATAGGAGGTTTAAGAAATAATCACTTGAAACAGATGGCCCGTGGCAAGCGAAATTTGAGCTTGGATGGACTTATGGAATTTTTAGAAGAACAGTGCGAGGAATGTGAGCAGCTCGCTGACATAGAAAACAGAATGCGTGGTCTCGATTTACTCGAGCGGCAGCAAGGCGCGCAAGGAAGACGGTGGCCATCTAGCCCGCCGAACAATAACGCTCGCCAAAGAGAAAATTCGAATGGTAATTGACCTTATCAAAACAATTTCAATAGCCAGAACAACAACAATCAACGGCGAGACAATAATTTTCGCCGCGAAAATTATCAAGGGGCTAATTACGCAACAAATGCTCGCGATAACGGTGGGCGACAAAATTTTGAAAATAATGAGCGTTCTTGGAGACAAAATTCAGAAAATTATCCAGGACCGCCACCGGCAAATAGAAATAGCAGAAATCAAAATAGAGACAGCCCGAGGTATGACCATTACGACCAAAATAATCAGAGAAACAACAACTATTCTCGAGACAATCAAAGACAAAATAATGGGTGGAACCGCAACACACGCGGGTCGCCACCGTGGAACGGGATAGTCAACAATCGCGCGTCACAGGATTGGCGATACGAGCCAGGGTACGCATCAAATCGGGAACATAATAATAGCAACAATGTGAATGGTCCCAGAGCAGGAACATCTGGTACCAATAATTACCATACTAACAGTCACGGCTACAATGGCGGTTATAATCAGTCAGGCCAATATTATAATCAACATCAGCAACCAAAAAACTAAATAGTGGGGGCCTCGTCAGCAATGCAAACCGAGCGCCCCAAAGAGCATTAGGAATAAGTAATTTTAATAAGATTGACACCGGACTACAAAGTCATGGTATCATGAATCCATTCGCGAAAGAATATTTTAATGATGATTTCGCAGAAATATGCGAGAATGTTGACTGGCGGAGATGTACCAATGAACCCAGCAACATAGAAATTTCCGACTGGGAGACAGCGTGTAACCACATACGAGACAATAGTGTCTGTGTGGTTAAACGAATTTATTTTGATGTCAGCCGACACCTTATGATTACATTGCTGGCACGGCAAAATGTGCAGCAAACATTAAATTTTATCCTAGATACGGGCGCATGTGCGAATATGTTAAGTGCACATGTAGTAAGACGATTCAATGTATCAATTAACACGCGAAACACTAATACTTTTGAGGGTATCGGACGTGAAGTCGTAAAGACTTTAGGAACCGTCATCCTAGATTTAATCGTCGGAGATTTTCTAATCCCGACCGAATTTCACATATTAAATGATTTGCCATCTGACGGAATAATCGGCGTTGAATTTTTGAAGAAGCATACCCTACAAGTAGGAAATAATTTCGATTACATCGTTTTCAAAAAGTATGGAAATACAGGTCCAGACGATATGAGCCCATGGAGCGTGCCAAAGGAAGAAGTCCTTAGCCGGCATGTTTATTTAGCAGCTCGAAATAGGGTGCTAGTACAAAATGAATTGCGAGACATTTTCACTATAGACGGAGAGAAATCAATTAAATCAAACGACATGAGTTGTGAAGAGCACCTCACCCGCCGTGACGAAATACCAGAAGACAATGTATTAAATCCAGAGAACATACTAATGCGCGAAGTAAACCTAGACTCAAGGCTCGATTGTGACCTATTGGAGCACAAGTTGACACCGGAGTCAAGAGGCATGGAACGTATCAGAAAATTACGACAGGTGTTAGACTTAGCCCATTTATCTGACTCAGAATTCGAAATAATCAAAACAATTGTGGAAAATTATGCAGATGTTTTCTTTTTTGAGGGCGACAGGCTAACTATTACTGACGCCGCGACACATAGGATTGAAACTTCATCTGAGATTCCAATTAATAAGCGGCAATACCGATTTCCTGAGGCTACGAAAAGGCACATAAATAAAGAAATCGAAGAAATGAAGGCGCAAGGCATAATAAAACCTAGCACAAGTCCTTGGAATGCACCGGTACTATGCGTACCAAAAAAAACAGATACCGACGGCAACAAAAAGTATCGCATCGTGGTTGATTTTAGAGCTTTGAATGAGGTGACTAAACCTTTTGTATATCCGATACCGCTTATCAACGAGAT
Organism: Wyeomyia smithii; assembly: GCF_029784165.1. Taxonomy (NCBI): domain Eukaryota; kingdom Metazoa; phylum Arthropoda; class Insecta; order Diptera; family Culicidae; genus Wyeomyia; species Wyeomyia smithii. The sequence goes on along the minus strand of NC_073696.1, from coordinate 169,795,901 downwards.
ATTGGATAATGTGGGGAAAGCGAAATATTTTTCTTCCATCGATTTAAAATCGGGCTTTTACCAAGTCCCAATAGACCGCCGTGATGCGGCAAAAACGGCTTTTTCTACGCCAAAAGGCCATTTTGAATTTCGCGAATGCCAATGGGGTTGAAGAACAGTCCTTCAACTTTTCAAAAGCTAATGAATACTGTTTTGTTTGAGATCGGGGATGTAAAAGCATTTGTATACCTCGATGATATTATAGTTTTTGGCGACACAATCGCCGATCACAATGTTCATCTGCGTAAGATACTGCAAGCATTGCGTAAACATAATTTGAAAATTGAACCATCGAAATGCCAATTTCTAAAGAGAGAAATAGAATATTTGGGTCATGTCATTAATGAAAACGGCATTAAGCCCACAAATGCAAATATACAGGCCATACAAAGCCTTAAGCCGCCCACTAACGTAAAAGGTATAAGATCGTTCTTGGGCACAGTAAATTTTTACGGTAAATTTATCCCTAACATCGCGGAAAACGCAAACCGCTCAATGATTTGTTGAAGAAAGACGCTAAATTTGTGTGGGGAAAGGAATGCCAGGAAGCGTTCGAATTCCTTAGAAACGCGCTGATAACAGAGCCTGTTTTAGTCCGGCCAGATTATAAGGACACTTTTGTTATTACGACGGACGCTAGCAATTATGCTATTGGTGCCGTCTTGTCGAATGAAAAATCCATGCACCGGCCGATCGCATTCGCGAGTCGGGCACTTGTAGGTGCAGAAACAAGGTATCATATAATAGAAAAGGAACTTCTGGCAATTGTATGGGCTGTAGAATATTTCAGACACTACATTTTTGGTCAAAAGTTTATCGTTTACACGGATCATCGACCTCTTATAGCGATTTGGAGGCTTAAAGAGACGTCTCCAACGCTAACAAGACTGAGACTGAAGCTGCAAGGTTTGGAATGCAGCATCAGATATAAACAAGGAAGCGAGAATATAGTCGCAGATTTTTTATCAAGACTGTCTGACGGGACATGTCAGGGGCAAGAAAGTGCACCCAGGAGGCAAATAGCTATGATTACGCGTCAACAGAAGCGCCTATTAGAGCAGCAAAAAACCACATTAGATGATTTGAATGGCACAATTAAAGATTTGGGTGCTATAGACATTGCAGATGTCGTAGAAGATTAGGATAAGCAACGGCTCGTTGACATTTCATATGAGGATTTTTCACAGGCATTATCAAATGACCTGATACCAAGCGAGACAGTGGAAGTCTCGAAAAGAATATTGAACGAGAGAAATATCGAAGCTCGTATCGTCATTTTAAACAGTCGGACAGCATACAGGGAACTTAAGACACTGTATCAGCTATCACATGGACTGAACGAATACGTAAAAGATGGGATACTGAATTTAAAAGATAAGAATGTAGGCGGCTTCATCTTAGACGGTAGTGGAAATTCATTAATCGACTGCCGTAAATTCTTTTCATTATTTTTGGAAAGTTTCAAAATAAAGCCCCACGGCCGTGAAAGCTGCCGGGGTTATTCATTTAATTTCTTTTAGAAAAATAAAACAACAAGAGATTCCCCAAATGATTCAATTTCTGGCAAGTAAGCTAGAAAAGCAAATTATTTTATACAATGCTGATAGCGAGCGTACACTAGTAGCGCCGGATCAGGTAGAAACGATTTTGACAGAATTTCACGACGCGCCTTTAGGAGGACATATTGGAGCACGGCGTATGCGCCAAAGAATTGGCACATTATTTACTTGGCCTAATATGAGGCGCGATATTGAGAATTATGTCCGGCAGTGCGACTCCTGCCAAAAGAATAAAATTTGCAGAGCAAACAAGATTCCGATGCAGATCACTACGACTGCGTCAGAGCCATTTGAAAAATTATATATGGATATCGTGGTGTTACCCGAATCCGATAATGGAAACCGATATGGTCTAGTCATGCAAGATGACTTGACTAGATACTTAGTTGTTGCACCAATGCAAAATCAAGAGAGCCATACAGTAGCGGAAACTTTCGTCAAAAATTATATATGTAAATTTGGTGCGCCGTTAGTACTAGTTACAGATAACGGCACAAATTTTGTAAGCGCACTAATGAAAGACGTGTGCAAAATTTTGAAGATTAAAAAGATTACAACTAGTCCGTACCACCCACAGGCTAATTTAGTAGAAAGATCAAATCGCGAACTGAAAACATATTTAAGACAGTTTGTCGGCGGAAAGCCTAGCACATGGGATCAATTTCTCCCATTTTTTATGTTCGAGTATAACACAACCGTGAATTCATCCACGGGCTATACTCCATTCCACCTATTATATGGACGTGCGGCACGCATACCGACCTCCATATACAAACGAAAAAACCTTGATGACATTAGCTACAAAACGTATGCTGAAGAGATGGAAAAGATCTTCTATGACCTGCATGCGAATGCGAAAGCCAATTTAATCAAAAGTAAAGAAGGTCGCAAGCTAATCTACGACAAGACTTCCAACGACTTTAAGCCTATGTGGGGAGATCTTGTTTTAGTAAAACATGTTTTGACTGGTCCAGGTCAAAAGCTCCAAAATATGTGGAGAGGACCTTATGAAGTGGTCGAAATTCCAAGCGAAATGACCACAGTAATAAAAAACGGCAATCGCCTTGAGAAAGTTCATAATAACCGATTAAAGCGTTACTATGACTAGATTTACGAATTTGCATTTGTCTTATTTTTTAAAGAAATCACAGCCGACTATAAATTTGACGACATGTCACGACATGAGTTTTAAAGACGCACCACAGCGTGATACAATATACAGTAAATAAACGACACCGACAGAAGTTTGAAAAAAAAAAAACGAAGAATTTAAAAAAAAAAAAAAAAAAAAGATTATTATCAAAAAAAAAGAGATAATAATTTTATAAAGAATTATTTTATAATTTTTTTTATGTGAAGAATAAATTGTAGCGAAGCATAACCATTAATTTTAAATAAAACAAAATAAGCATGTGCAAGCGCAATTTAATTTGCCTCCTCGGGAGCGCCATACAATTCAGCGGCAAACCCGCTGGCAAGTGTAAAATTCGCAATATCAGCATGCGCGGGCCCGAAAAACAGCAATGTATAATAATATTAATTCTTAGTCGGTCAAATATGCATATCAAGTTGAAGTTACTCGAGATGCAACATTGAATTTGTTTATATCGTTTAGGATTAGATTCCTACACATTTAGAGTTCATTGCCGAGAGCTCAACAGCTGATAAATTCAGCGAAATGTTCTACAAGTAAAACATTAGGTACATAGTAAAACCCGATAGTAAACAAAAAAAAAACATGAATGAAACAGTGGTGACATGGCTAGCAAAAAGTTAACCACCGTAAGGGAGAAAAATAAAGACAGAAATTTGATGCGCACACGCAAGCGACGAGCGCCTATCAGCAGAGCATCGTAGTGCATTCGACACTAATTTTTATTATTGCAAGTGCAAAACGCGCATAATCAACTCATATGACGTTGACCAAAGAATTTTGTCAACGATGTATAAAGTGGACGAATCGACTGGCTTAAATGTGACAATGATGACAATTACATTAATCGTAAAGAAAATTCTCTTTTAACAAGTTCTCAATAGAAAAAAAAACCAACCGGCAAGACGAATAAAAACATATTTTAATATTAGAGAGCGAAAACGCAGCATATGGTCGGCGTTGGGAGCAATGGACTCAAATGACAGAACTAGATTAGACTATGACATGGACCAACTTAGAGGCAACGAAGAAAAATTAAAAAACGGTTTAATCCACCAGGCAAACGTGCTGCAAAGCACATATAATTTTGTGAATACTTCGGTTTTGAACATGGATACACATTTGATGGCCATGAAGGATAAAGTTGAAAAACTAAAATTTGAAGTGGTCAAGTACGCAAACTTCACCCAAAATATCGAAAATATTATCAACCTAGAAACCAGACTATTAGAAATGGGTTTATGGTTAAATAGTCTCAGCAGCAAGCTGGAGAAAAAGTTAGATACACTCGTTGCGGCTTTAACACAGCATACATCAGCAAATAATATTTTGAGAGGTCTAGTTGCACCGGGTGCTCTAATAGACAAGTTAAAACTATTAGAAACCACTATAGACGGAGGATTATCATTTCCGCATGACAAAGACGGACGAATTACGATTGATATGCTGAACAATATCAATTATGAGCATGAGCTTACAGACAAAGAACGAATAAATTTCAAGTTCTACGTACCGCTTGTAGGAACAGAATATTTCGAAACACGCCGAGTTGCAATTATGCCTCAATTGACAAATTTTACAGTCCTCATTAGACATATAGAGGAAAATATAGTCATGTTTAAATATGAGAGTGATTGGGGGTACACTCTAACAAGCGACGAATACACTAAATGTACTAAATTAAAAGGCGTCACAATATGTGACATTAGCACGGCCCAGGAAAATTTGAAAAGGGCCCAAAAATGTGCGACTGGATTATTTTAGAGAAAAATACGGTGCGGTGCCAACCAAAAGCAGTGGTGACTAACCACACTATGTGGTTCGCGACTAGATCTAGAAATAATTGGAAATACCTTGCACCAATGAAAACAAACATTACAATTGAAATAAACGGAAACATGACACAGCAAACCGTAGACGGTGCGGGCATTATAAGATTGACCCCGCATATGGTAGTACACACTGATTTTATACGACTAGAATACTACGAGACAAATTATGAATGGGACACAAACGTTACATTACTACCAGACAACATAAACAGAATAGAAACACAGGACGTGGACTTAAGAGAAGTCCCAATTTGGAATGGAATTGAAAAAGTATATTCCTATATAAATCAAAAAACCTTATTTGACCTCGGGGTTGATGTACAAGACATTAAAACAAAAGGCTACGGTTTAAAGAATCTAACTTATGCCCCATTGAAAAATCCGTGGACAAGCATACCAGTAGTGATAGGGATCACTATAACTTTTATAATAACCCTGTGCCTATACAAAGGTAGAATTTCATGCTGCGTACGCAGAACAACGATAGAAAATTTAACAAATAAACGAACGGAAGAGAGAGAAAAAGTATCACGGCCAAGGATTAATGACCGTGCAAGTACAACTAAACAAGACATATTTAAAATGGACAAACAAGACATTGAGGGTAGCGATCACAGTGAGCGGGAAAAAAACGTTGAAAGGGAAACAGAGCCTCACAAAATAGTGATGGAAAAATTGGGAATGTCCCAGGAAATAAATACACCAGTTAGTAAGGTGATTTGTGAAAATGAAAATATTAAAGACGCCAAGACGACTAGAGCAAAAGCCACCGTCGCAGAGAAAGAAGGACGACACTTTTCATTACACAAAATAATAAGTAACAGCAAGGAAAGTAACAAAGCTCCGAAAAGGCCCATACGGCTCGGTATCATAACAAAGTGAAAAAAAAATAAACACGAGACATAAAAAGGGAAAGATGAAAAAAATGACATACAACTATTAATTAGACGACAAATAAGACAAGGAATGACATTTTCAAATAGAAAGTTTAACCTTCCAGAAGTAGGGATACCAAGACACGACTTTTCTATATTGTTATGTATGAGAAACAAGGGCCGCCCGCCCGGAACGTACAAACGAATAAATCAGGTGCAATAGCTGAGGGAGTGGGCACTCCCGGTATGAATGAGATGAAAGTGAGAAATTTTCCCACCTTTTTCCTTAACCTTCTTATCTTACAGGTATTTCTAAAACGGGTGTACGCACCTTCGGACGGAAGGGGGAGAGGCATATGCAGCAAACTGCATAATAGGAGATGTGTAAGTAGAATGTAAGTATGACAAAAATACACACGGACCGAGACAGCAGTATAACTAAAGAGTTTTTTGCAAATCTCCCAGTAAAGGAGTGACATAATTAAAGTGGCCTAAAGAATTGTTTGTAAATCGGATAAAATAGTTGTGAATCCGATAACAGAAAAGAAAAGTCGCAATGAGAAAAAGAAATGTTTAAATGAAAAGAAAAGAGCCACGACGGGCAACAAAGATTAACAGAGAAAAAGAGATAAAAAAATAATTTGATAGCGGAATGTACTCTGCACGAGAATTAGAAAAAGAATTGTTTGTAAATCGGATTGAGTTCAAGCATAAAAAAAAAATGAATTGTGAAGTAAAAATTCGTTGAGAATGAATAATGCAAACGTTAGTTAACCAATAGCATCCGATAAATTAAAAAAAAAAATATAAAAAAATGAAAAAAAAATATATATATATTGTGCACTTTAGTAGGAAAAGAAAAATTATGTTAACCGAAGAAAAAGAAAAACGGGCATAGTGTTTAAGTAAAAGATTAGGAGAAATAATAGAACATAAGAGCCCGTTCGCGAGTGTAATTTATATTAAACAGCAAGTTGGCCTACAAAAAAAAAAAAAAAAAAGAATTTAAGCAAAAAAAAAAAATATAACAGCTTGCTTAGTAGGAGTAGAAACTAAGAAGTGATACCATTCTGAATTCAATAATCGAGACGGAGCGAGTTATCCAGGAAGCAGCCGAGAGGGTTCCCTACAAAACTCTCATATATCACAAAGAACGAGGAGTCGGGTACGGGGAGTTGGACGGTCGGGTGTCGAAGGCTGAACGGTTTGAACAGCATGACGAGGAGAGAAGGATGACCAATACCGAGATGGATGACGCATATCGAGGAAGCGAATTGTGACGAGAAGGAAGTCAACCACGACATGGCCAGAATCAACACAGCCCACGGTCGGGCTAGATATACACCAAATTTTGAGGCAAAGCCTAATGAGTGAAATGCGAGCACATACCTATCAAAACATGGGCCGCAATCACTAAAAACCCAACGAGCAAAACATCGTACACAGTTTTGCATCGTTTTAACGACAATGTTTTTTTCCTTTCGCGCTGCTAATCAAGATGCGCGCATGAATGGAAGCTAGTTATTCTACAAGCAAGTCATTTGCAACCCCGTATAGTCGGCCAAGTCAAGCCAGCTGACTATCACCATATAACGAAACCTGTGGCAATCAAGAAACGATTTTTGCCACTTGGTTTAGGAGAATGTTTTTTCGGCGGGCGTAATACGATTATATAGCCAATACACTTTGGAGAGAAGTCCGCCAGCCAACAAAGTTCATAACATACGAGGTTTGGACGATATAAGGAGCAAATAAGACGACTCCACTACCAGGCGCAAATAAGACGACTCCACTACCAGGCGCAATAAGACGATTTCACCACCAGGAGCAATAAGACGATTCTACCACCAGCTGATGAGAACCTTGTAGGCCAGACACGCCCCTCCCGTTTAATTTCTCCGGCACCCCAACTCGATGCATCGATTCGACGACGAGACCCTGCAAGCATTTTCACGAACTCCACAAACGACGATATGATGGGAAACCAGGAAGGATGGCGAAATCATTCCTTTTAAATTTTGTATTATACATAAGCCAGCAGCAGACCGACGTAAGTCATCTCTTCTAGATGACTCACGGCTCTTTGAGTGGGAGGAGATGAACAGGCCTTCCAAGAAATTAATAAGCATTTTTGATTCTCATAAACTCTTGCATTACATTCCCATGGACAGGAATATTCTTGTCCATGCATGTTTCTTGAATTAGGAATAAATCGCGACATTCCGTTCTCACAGACAGGTTCTGAAATAATAGCCGCGCATGTATGATTAATAAGCATTTCTTAAAGCACTCAGCAATTCTACTAATTTCAAGAGAACGATACTTTATTATTTTTCTATAGCATTCGAAGTCGAAATGCGACGCTCCGTTTCCGATGAGAACGAAACGATGACGGCCACATGGCAAATAACCTAAAATAATAATAATAATAATAATGAATACCGAACGATTTTCGATTGAGTAAGAGACGCCTGTCCGCGAGTAAATTGAGCGAGACGGAAGATACAAATGCATAACTAACTAATTAAAAGTGTTAGGATTAACAAGGACAGGACGAAGAATCGGACAAGAGAATTGTTTTTCTCCGGCTCTTCTTGGTAGGGTAGAATTAAGTTTGAAGTTAATTAATAAAACATTCGATTTCCAAAGTAGAATCAGTGCGGATGTTTTAATTCCCTGCACTTACAGGGACTCATCGTGCTTATCACAAGTCCCTGGCAAAGCTAAGTCTTTGCACTTGCTCTTATGGAGATAACTCATAAGTTATAACATTTATGCTTATTTTGATAATATTTTTCACGAAAATCATTTTTTGAATAGTCTAGAGAAAAGTACTGTAATCGTACTGTACTGCTAATTTTTATTGAATTTTGATAAAAATTACCTGCTTTTTGCGATGAATACTGTACTCTAGCCGCAATATCATTTTGAAACTTTTAATGTCACATATTATTTTTGAATATATCTAATGTCGAATATATCTAATAACAGTTTGATAACATGATGACATCATATTATTTTTATTCATTAAAAAAATGCTAAATTTGTTTTTTTGTTTTGTTTGTTTTTGCTTCTATCTTTGATATTCATTCTTTTATGTTACAGCATTCAGTATCAGATGCATCGATTTGCGCAGAAGTTTTGCTGCCTGTTTAAAGGTCTGCTATAAACCACATAATTTTTTAAGTGGTAAAAAATGCGGTACGCAATCTAAATCTATGTTTCTTACTTGGTATTTTCCGTTCAATTGAATTGAACTAAGAAACGATCATAGAGCGTTTCACGTTGGTTGGCCAGATGTTTTTTTATGCGGAGGTCTTCGAATAGTTGAGGAGGCTAGAATTATTCTGTTTTAAAGAAGCAAACATTATTCAAACAATGCAGCTGGCAATGTTTTGAAAATGCATCTTTCGCATCTTTAAGAGCGCAAAACTTTTGTTATTGTTTCTTCGGGATTCAACGCAAACTATAGGCAGAACACTATAGGCAGAAATACCACAGCAGGACACCGTACACTTGGGCTCTTCCGAAAATCTTAATTTTCGTACCACAATATTCAAGTTTCCTTATCACTACACTACAGTAATGCAGGAAAATAAAATTAAAAAATCACAGGAGAGTTGTGTGCAAAGCCACGACCGCAAGGTTGAAGTAGAATACTTTTACACAGCTCTACCTACGGCCGGCGAATCGGTTCACGCCGCTTTTCGCGTTTAGCCTGGCAGAGGCCTAATGCGCACGGCCAACACAAAAAAAGGTGTTTTCACATTGAAAATTAGACACGGCTTTACTGGAGTAAGTGTTGGCAAATGCATCTACCCCTTATACCGCCGCTATCGTACGAAAGCGCGTCGTTTCATGTGGGGAATAATATCAACAACGAAAAATGACGTGCGTCTAAGCACACCCGAACTGTTTCGCCGTGCCGCTTCCATTTACTTCCTTATAACATCGGCCTTAGGGAAGAACGGCTGCACCTACCGCTGAGGCTGTTACCATACTGCTACTGGTACCCAAAGCTATTAACTCTTCAAATTAAGTGTTTTATTTGTCCTCAAAAGAACAATTGTTCAATTCCGTATCGGATATGATGCAATCGCATCTGTGTAATATTACCGACAGTAATGTTCTTCTGAACAAAATGATCCAATTTTTCCATTAGAGGAAGTGCCGGCTGATGTACCGCAAAAATCTCGCCCGATCGCTCGCGTTGGCGTTCAGCCTGGCAGAGGCCTGAGACGTGGTGACCAACCACAGGGCAAGTGATTTGTTTAATTTGAAGGCAGCCACAGGCGCAACCCGCTGCTATTTTCTGTTACTGCTGAGTGCCGATATCTGCTGCTACTGCTGTCAACGTTGTGGACGGTCCATCCAGCTCATCTTCCGACTAATGAATGTATCTAGTTTTCCCAGAAACACTTTTTTATAGCCGAAGGGTGCTACGAAATAGGCCACGTCTTTCTTGTCAGTTGTACCATTTTCTAATGTTCTTCAGACGAATAATTCCACAATTCGCATTTGATTTTTGTATCCAGCGAACAAACACCGATGGTGCTCTCACACACGCAACGATTTTACCCCTAACCGTATTGCGACTTGTAACATCAAGTGATTACGTTTGCTCGCTGTTGCGTGTTGCATCATGTTGCAACTTGGCAGCTGGGAGACGACGAAATTCTGTTTATGCTGATTGATTGAATCGACTAACAGGGCAGTTTGTTATTCAAAGTCGGTTATGCTGATCGCAGCCTTTGCGCTTCCCTTACAGTGGGGGGTTACTAAATAAAGTAAAAATTAGACAACTACAACAGAATTTGATTGCATCCCGCACAGAATGTCTGCTTGTGTTGATGCCAGAAAGTTATTAACCTGCAATTACTTGTTTATTTGCCGTGAAAAAGGCAATTTGTGGTTCAAAATCGGTTGCTGATCGCAACCTTTGAGATGCCCTAACAGTGGGGGAATTAAGATGCACGGACAACATGCACTGTGTGAATGCACTGTGACGGGCGCGACAGATTTAAATTGCTAGGATCCAACACAGAATGCTTGCTTGCGTTGTCAAAAATTATTAACTTTCAATGACTTGTTTATTTGCCTTGAAAAAGGCATTTTGATGTTTAAAATTGGATTTCCTGATGGCAATCTTCATGCTGCCCCAACACGGGGGGAATAATGGCAGTTTGGCGACACATGCTGAGAAGAACCGCGCTGCTCCTGAGACGTGGTGACCAACCACAGAGCTAGTGCTGCTGCTAAGAAAGGACGACTGCTGTTGTCGCTGTCTAGAACTATTATGAGCGGCTTCGGCTGAAACAGGCTCTTATATAGGCCAAATAGGATGTTTTCAATTGCAAGGTATATGATTCTGTCGACCGTGCTTGGGAAGCAATCATATAACGACCAATCAGAGGTCGAATTTTTCGTTTTGACAAGACTTGACTATTTTCAATAGTACAATAGTGTGAATAATAAAATTACAATTATCTTCTTTTGGGAAGGATCTTAGACGATTTTCCAATCTATTGCTACATGAACGAAGGAAATCCATCGAATAATAACCGATTTATTAGCATTTGAAATTGGACATATTTTTCACTTTTTTCGGTTTTAGATTTTCATTTCACATCCCTATGTAGCCGAACTTCCTGAGAGAAGTATTCTACTTTAAAACATTGGTATGACATAGTGCCTTTCCTAGCAACGGTAGTGTAAATACAATCATAGCAGTTTTACACATGTATCAGTACAACTATAATATCATTGCCACACCCTGTATAGACCATACTGGGTTTGAGAGCCCGCCCAGTGGCGTAGCGTGACTGGGTGACACCCAGGGCGGAAAATTTGAGTGTCACTCCTTCCCGCTTGGTTGTCACCCCAAGCAGGTTGCAGTGTTTCCTTTTTGTTATTAAAAATTGTGAGTGTTAGAACATTCGTTTTCAACTGCACTAAATCTACCCATTTTCGAAAAATTGGTTGAAATAATACTCTTAGGAGCAAATTTATATAATATCGACACGTATCAAAATTTTCCTCATGGGTGTCACCCCCTCGAGGGTGATATATTATAAATTCTACGGATTCTAGGAATGGTCTCCGACTGCTGTAATCGGATATGTTTTATCAACGTTAGATATGTCAATGGGAGCTTTTACATATCCATGTTTTTTTATGCATTAACTAAAGCTCACTGTTACTGGTAAATTTTTGTGAAAAGTACAAACAAGTACCGATTTTTCAAATTGCTAGAAAAGATTAGACTAAACTTTGTAACAGACTCAGTAACGACACAATGAACGCGATCTCGCAATCTAAAAGTTTCATTGACAAACGAGCTAGTAGTTCAGAACTAATATTATCAGAGTCACAAAACAATGAACGAACGTCGATGAGACAATTATCACAGGTTTACAAATTAAACAACTATGTTCCAATGGAACAGATTTTTGACGGAAATAGTACAAATGAACAGGATTTTTGCAGCTCCCAGTACAGATGAAAATATGACAACACTGCGTCAGACCCATTTGAAGAATCAGGACTTTCACTGATGGCTTGGAGCAAAGAATTACTTATGCTGTAATTGTATGTGACTAATTAGCTTCAGTTTGAATATTAATCAAAAGCTTGTGGATATAATACTACACCTCTTTTATATCCTAAACCATTTTTCTAGTCAATTTTCTTTTTTTAAATATTTTTTATGTGACGTCACACAACGTTATACCCCCTCCCTCCTACGTCACATATCGTCACGATTTCCTTAACCCCCTCTTCCCACTACATACGTGACGTACTTTATGGATGTCGCCAAACAATATAAAAATATAAAAACAGCAACATTTTATGTTATTCATTAATGGATCTCCCGCAGCGTCAGCGCCAACGCCAAAATATGACTTAAGACTTTTTGAAACAATTACCGAATACATACTAAATTAATATTACTTGTTTTTACCAAAAACACTTATCTAGTATTACCGAAAAAAAAAATGTTCACCATGAAATTGCGACAAATTTAAATATTTTCTATTTTGCCACCCGCGACTTTTTTACTTTTTTGCCGTGAACTAACACTGTCTCAAGTTCAACCTACAACAAGCAAGCAAACTTCTACAGAGAATTTTTGATATACAAATATCGTTATGAACATGATAGGCAGGGGGTCATGTCAAATTTCTAGAACCGACCATGTACATTTTGTTCATTGACCCGAAAAAAATTATCCGTGCAAAATTTCAGCTTTATCGGACTTGATTTAGGGGTGCCTCAAAGCGCTCAAAGTTGCGATTTTTTTACCTTCGAAAAACTACCAAGGGGGGAAGAAACAGGAAATTGGGAAAATCGAGTTTTTTTTTCAATGCCAAATGTCTTAAAAATGCATAAAACGTCTAGATTTAGTGTTACCTCGAAAAAAAATTGTTGACCGAAAATCGACCTTCTGGGATTTAGCCGTTTTCTGGGCAACCGAAGACATAATATAGAATATTTTAAAACGGATTTCTAAAATGACCCACAACTCGTTCCAAACCAGATGTAAATTATTTTAATATTCATTAGGTATCTCAAACTCGATTTTCATTAGGGTGGTTCATTTATTATTATGCTGTCAAAATGAACTTGATATTTCTGCTGGTTCAATCTCAGTACGGCCATCTCCGAATGAGCGCGAAAGAAAGCAAGAAAAAAATAAGAGTGAGATGTGACGCAAAGAACATCATTGTAGTTTGCAGATTCTGGTGTTGCATCATTCTGGCGCAATGTCAGTAGTGATATTGACTTTCCGCAGCTCTGGCTTCTACTTTGATTCGAACTCATGACCAATCGCATGTCAAGGCGGACTCTGTAACTTTGAGGCTACGAATTCCCCTACCTAAACTTTAAGCTATTTTACTGACTACAAAGTGAGCTAATGGTTGTTAGTGAGGATTCTGAAGATTGGCGCCAAATTTGTTATAATTTGATTTGACATGCTTTCTCATGTTATGACATGTGTAAGATAACAGTGCAGGTCACGCTCAGTGTTTTTATGTTGTAAATATAAAATAGAATAAATGTATAGAGGTACACTCTGGTCTTTTTACGCCGCAGAAACTCGTTCTAAATAATAGGAGGTTGTATCCAAAACACGACCGCATAACTGACATAGAACGATCTACGCGCACTATCAAAAAATGCATTGTTCAGAGTGTTTCATTGATAAGTCATGAAGTCTACTTTTGCTTGCTTAAATCAAGAAACTCTCCATTACTCGTTTAGTTACCCTAAAGAGGGCAGTTTCCTGTTCAAAATCGAAATGCTGATAGTAACCTTCGAAGGCACTCTGTCAACACACTGAAATAGCTGTTTTCACATTTGGAAAGTTAGACGGTCACGGCAGATTTCAATTGCTAGGATCCAGCACAGAATGCTTGCTTGTGTTGTTGCCAAAAAAAGGCAAAGCTTCATCGCGGGAAGGAAGGCAAAACCTCAACCGGCAAATAGAAACGTTTGCTGCTGATATATTTGACCAACCGGCAAATGATTTGTTTAAGCCAAAAGCATATTCGAGAAGCCGGCTGATACTGGCGCAATCCGTTATGCTACAGCTAACTCGGTATACTATTCTGTACGTTTTTTTGGGCAAAACCAGCCAGCGACCAATCAGAGGACGTAATTTTCGTTTCAACAAGGCTTGAAAATTTTTAATAGTAAAATGGTTTGCATAATCAAACAACATGTTTATGCATTTGGGCGGATGCATGAATATTTTTCCAATCAATTGAAAACTAACCGACTTATAAGCATTTAAAATGGAACAAATTTTGTTCCCATTCTGTTGACAAATTTTGAATGTACACACCTATGCTGCCGGTACCCGCATAACTGTCCCATACTGATTTTGGTCACTTTTGAGTTAACATCGGGAATCGACTTAATTGTTATCATATTTTCTGGAAAAAAATTCAAATTGATACTTCTGTATGGAAAAACATGGAAAAAATACCAAGTTGTTTTTGTCCCATATTAAAAGTACCCGCATTACAGTCCCACTGCATAGTGGTACAAACTGCAAACATATAATTTTGCTCCAGATTAGTGTATATCGGATAATTTTAGGCATATAGAAGTATGTCATTTAATTACCTAGACTGTTGTTTTTCTGTAGTACAATCTACGTTGCCAATGATAGTGCCGGTTGCTGGTTGAATTTATATGTGATGGGACAAAATATGCGAGTACTTTTGAAATGTACCCGCATATTTTGTCCCATTTTGTCTTTTTTACAAGTTATATAACGTAAAACCAATTCCATCCATGGTTTTTTGTTCTCAACAATAAACTTGTGGTGCTATGAAACTGTTATGGTCATTGGTTCTGGATGTAATTGCTGGAAACCCGAAAATTCACGGATAATATTAAATCGCCGTTTTCTCAACATGTTGTTTTTCATTATGGGACAGTTATTCGGGTACCGGCAGTATGTGATATGCTAAAGAAAAACATAGTTCTACGTCAAAAGTTTTACTTCATTTGAATATGGTAGCAGTCAGTATAACGGCCGAAACGCAAGTCTTTTTAATTTCAGTATTAACACCAAAAATTGTGTTTTCAAAATGATTATATGATTACTCTTGTGGTTAAACGGAAAACGTGATTAGAATTAAGTCGATATTTTGTACCGTTTTGAGTAATGAAACAAAGCTACAACAAAATAATGTAACAGAATGATTCCGGATACAAGCCCGAGAAGAACGCAAAACTTACAAAACGATACTGAAACCGCGTCGCCTTCTATGATTTTTGGGCCGGAAGTATCCTGTACACCGTGAATCGGCAGAGAAGGGGACACAGTCCCAAATGCTAAACCAAAACGGAACTCAACGGAAAATGTGAGACCGCCCTTCTGACCTAAACAACCTCGACCAATACCCTAAGTAAAATGTTACAAATCCGCTTAAGCGCCAACACGCCTTGCAGCGTGATGCGGAATTGCGTTTTATGAGGCCTGCCCGGCTGACCTACTCAGGGCGGGTCTATCAATCGCGGGATTAATCTAAAAACACTCGAAGATAAATCTGACGTTACCAAAAGAGGGTTCAAATCCTTACTAACGAACTATTCAACACGATATGTGCAGCTTAAAAACGAAACATCGACTTGTATTGATCATATTCTTATTCGGTTGTTTGATGTTTAGTTAGGTTAGTAGTGTGTACGATACATATTGTGTGAATTAATTATAATAGTTTTCTCTGATCTTGACTCGCAACATCAGTTGCTTGTTTCGACGGAATCGACGACAGGAGACGCTGGCGCATGTTATTTAAGGTGCGTTTACGCTGACGCAGCAATGGCCGATAGTTCCACTACCGGGCCCGAATTCTAACTAAGCCGATTACACGACGTGAACGCCAAAGGTGTTGAAAACGCGTTCGACAAACCTGTCTTTGGTTCTGAGTAACCGCTCGCCGCACTGCGTGTTCGAGCCGATAGCAGTGGAAGCTAGCGCGATGGCGCCAAAGGTAGGGTTTATGATCGTTGGATTATCTCAAACTTTTTTCCATTAATTGAGCCGTTGCGGAACAGAGTGGTCTATGTGCCATCGAGCAAATTTGTCAGGAGAAGCAATTTTCGAAAAATCTCTGAATAAAATTCTGTTCAACGGATTCTTTCAAACAAAATGTTCCAATACAAAAAGGTTATGAAGTGGTTTAACATGTGAATACATAAAATTACCATTTTTTTGGCGAAATAAGTGAATTCACCATACCAATGTACATAGACCACTATGACTTCATATATATTTTACTGGAATCCTCGTATCGTTTCGGAACAGAGTGGTTTATGTACATAAACATGACGTTAACTCGTACACAATAGCTAGTGTCACATGTTATATGATGTACATTGCATGTCACATGTAACATGTGACGTGTAACATTACATGTAACACAAAATGTTACATTTCCATGATATTCGACATGTTACATTTTTCGTGTTACATTACATGTAACATGTTACAAACCACGTGTGACATGTTACAGGACTAGTGACAAGTTACATATCACATGTAATATGTTACATGATGGTATTACCTCGATTTATGTACATAGACCACTCTGTTCCGAAACAGAATGGCCGTTCTGTTTCGAACGAAATTTCAACATAGTATAAATCAGCTTTCGATTTTTCGAAATTTTTCTAGTCTCCTAACTTCAGTTTCTTGAGTAGATGCGGATTATGTAAAAAACTCATTTTTGAAAAAAAATGGTCTGTTCCGCAACGGCTCAATTGCACCTTGTACTTATAATCTTCTCTTGTTAGCGTTACTTGTAATCACGCTATCTAACTTAGAGTTGGCTGGATCAGATTATCGCATTGAGAGGTCTTGAGAGGAATTCTTTGTTCACGGCAAAGGATCAACCGGTTCGCATGGATTGGTTGTTTTCTAGACTAAAAGTCGACCTACATTAGGGGTGTCGAATTAAACTTAAGCGTTTCGAGTTTAGTTTGAAACTTTTCCAACGCTTCGTTATGCGAGCGGTTACAATAGTATAGATTTGTGTTGCATATGGAGACGGTCTTTCTCTGAACTTCACTTACCCGCTGTCATATCAATGGACAAAAACTAAACCTCATAGGGCCCTTTACCGTGCGCGATCGTATACTTATCTAGTATATTTGAAATTAGAACTGGTAAGTGAAATTTAAATTAAACTCAAAAACTTTAAACTGGAAATCAGTAGGTATCTAAAAACAATGTTGTCGTGACGATAGACGAACTCAACAATTTTGTACAGGAAACCATTGGAAATACTTCCAAGCTTATTGTCTCATCTCATAAAAAGCAATGATATGGAGTTAATTTAAAACACGCTTTTCTCGCTTCCTGGTGCATGTAAAGGGACAAGCTTACCACTAGCGGCAGTATATGTATAAGTGGAAACTAGTGCAGAGAAGGGAAACTATAAACTATCGGAACTCTAAGTGTCAAAGGTAATAAACTTACTTTCTATAACGAACTGATGGATATTCTCCCAATGTAGCACAAAGTGTAGCAATTTGCTCAGCGATACGCTCCATATTGGCGTTACGTGCACCAGCAAGACCTGGTGAATAGGCGCATTGGAAAGTAACAGGAGAATCAAGAGAATACACCTAGAACAAACGTTTATTTTATATATTTTAGTGAACTTGAAGTGTATAAGAATATTACTTGCTCAAATAAATAAATCATACTTAACACAACACATATGGGGTGATTTGTAGTGACGAATTTACATATGGTTTAATAAGTTGGTGGAAACTGGTTGATTAAGTAAGCTGACGTGAATGCATGGGTTATTGTTGAATTTTGTTGTAAATTGATTACTTATTCAAAAATTATTTTAGCTATTTGTACATTATTCGTATTTTTTACTTTCTATTTCATACTACATTTGTACGTTTCGGGTTTTCGAGATTCGGTCAAAAAAAGTTTCGGTCTTTTGAGATTCGGTCGTTCGTGAATGTTCGTATAATTCGGCCATTTATAATTCACGATTGGACCATTCGTTCTGATTTGTAAAATTTCATTTGAAAATGAATACTAAATAGTTATGTACCAAAACTAAAATACACGAAATTCGTTGCCCATTGGACTTACCTGTGACTCGTATGGAAGAAAAGCAATATTAATTTCTTTTAACGTTTTTATTTTTCTGGAAACCACTGATTTACAAATATCGTTGAACAGCTCTTCTGGACAAACTAAAATTATTAAAATATGTTGTAGTCTAATTTTATAAGTGTTATTTTATGTTTGAACGTTTTATTTCAAATAATCTAATAGATATAATGTTTAAAGTGTTCACTACCAATCAATAATTTTCAGTTCATTTCCAAAATTGTTAATGAGTAATTCATGTTGAGACCGGCCCCCTATGATATAAAGGTGTTGAAAACTATTGAAGTTAGTTTTGTTTGAAAGCCCATGTGAACCAAATGAATGAACCTCTCGTTAACTGGAGGTTGACAGATATTTTTTGGATCCTTCGTTTTTCGTTTAAACTTGGTTCACCAAAATTGCTCTAACTCCTTAATTTCTTTGTAGAATTACCTAAACCAACATATTGATGGAAACGGAAAAGAAACATCAAATGGGGTGGTCACCATATTGAAGTTTTTCAGAGAAATAGATTAGGAATTAGACTTGAAAATTTTTATGCAATTCGAAAGTTTATATTTTTTACATAAAACATGATTAAATCAGAGATGTATGTCGTCTAAAATAAAACTCATATTGAAGTTAGCAAAACATGTTCTACTCGACCGTTTGTTTTATGTCAAATTTTACCTCATTAAAACTACTGTAACAAATGATAATCTCCATTGAACATTTCAAACCGACCCATCATCAGAAAGGGAATGAAAAAGATATTCTTTTGCATACTGCAGTCCCTGGCAGTCATTTATTGAAAACCATCAGGCGACAGTGACTTCGCTTTAAATTAACCTTAGAAAGATAGTCTGCGTAAATTTGACTCTTCGTGAGTCAGAAAATAAACACATGCGTAAAAGTCCCTTTGACACCGCACGGCCTGATTCTACTAAGATTTAAACTCATGATGAATCGCATGTCAAATCGGACTCTGTAACCTTGTGGTCAAGATGGGGAAATGTACTGGTACGCTACAGTATCCACACGACAGTAGTTTTTCAAACCCGTACCCGAGTTTTTTTTTTCGGATGAAACCCGAACCCGAAGCTGTTTTTTTCGATCAAACCCAAACCCAACTCGAACCCGAAAATTTTATTTTTGTGAAACCCGAACCCGAAACTGTGAAACCCGAACCCGAGATTTTTATTTGGGGGGAAAATTTTTTTTACCAATTTGAGACTGCCCTGAAGCTTCGAGCCTCGAATGGTATTGAAATGTTAGTGATTTTTACAGTTGCATGAAATTAGACATCGTTATCTTACAAAAATGCTTATTTGATTAAGTCGGGTCTCGGGTTTTCAGACCTAAACCCGACCTTTTTTTAACCCTAACCCGAAATTTTTTTTCCCACCAAACCCGAACCCGACACCTTCCAAAATTTTCAAACCCGAACCCGACACTTTCAAAAATTTACAAACTCAAACCCGACCATCTCTAAAACACTACGCGACAGTAGCCGCTACCGAAGTTTCATACGATCTGCTTTATCTCTTGCTTTTTGTCACGAATTCAATATGAACAACAATTCTCTCGCTCACTTCTCTTTATATTGTTGTCATTGTACAGACAATCTCTGGCTCGTGTGTTATTGACTGTAGCTGTCTGTCTATTTATTGCATTTTTTATTGCATTGCATTGAAGTGGAATCAATTTACTTAGCATCGATTTTTATTTGGGTCCGAGGACGTTAATTGAATTTGTAAGATTCATGCTTTTATTGTCCTGGTTTTGCTTAAATATGCTAAATTTGTATGAGACTTTCGCTACAGCGAACTATTTTCGGATGAAAAAGTTTAGAAGTTGGGATTCAAGTCTTCTGGTGTACACGATTGATATTGATATTTATTTTTTATTACTGTACTAAACTGTCGCATGATTGCCTATTATTGCCTAAGGGGATTCAACTGAGTATAGTTTTGCATTCACTTGGGGAACCACTTGCTGATTGGTTGAAACCCCGAGTGCGTTAAAGTTTATCATCAGGCTTGCTGGCAGTGTTGCTGAACAACATGTTTCGTTTTGATTTATGTTTTTTTATGATGTCACCTGTTATAATTTGAAATATTTTCAAGTGAACATTCAAAATAAAGCACAAAGCGTACAAATACGGGTGTAGTAAGAGATCCGACTTGGATCATCACTTATATCAATTACCAAAAGATCTAAAGATGCGCAAGGAGTTAATACGGTTTTGCGTGAAGCATAAGAACGGCATACCGCTGCTCAATGTCGGAAGTAAATAGTGTAGTGTAAGCTTATTTCTACTTTTGAATCCGTTCTGTATTAAGTTTGGAACATATTTGTTGAGGCATATTGCTTGTGCGGAGAGTACAATTCCGATGGGTCAATAAATGAATCATAATCTTTGATGGATGACACGTTGGATTTTAAGGATATTAAAGATGCAGATTCTCCGGTAACCAGGGCCGGATTTAGACGCTGTGGGGCCCGGGGCAAATTTGTTTGTGAGGCCCTCTTTCCTTAAAAGATTTAGAGGTATCGTTCTGAAAGGTGACGAGCAAAAAAAATGGTCGCCCTAGGACTAGGGGGGCCCCTTCAATCGGGAGGCCCGGGGCATTTGCCCCCTTTGCCCCCTCTCAAATCCGGGCCTGCCGGTAACCCTTAGACGGTAACACTATCGCCTGCAGGAGGAATTGTGCATAGTGCTGATAAAAAGCATTAAAAACATTCAAGTATTTTCCGAGTGAATGGCATCACTTACGAAAAATACAACAGGGATCATCGAGGTGGGTGAGTAAGAAGAGTAAGAAGCCAGATGTCTCCCCTTAGATTATTGCCATTCGCACAATGCGACAGTCGAGATATCGAAGCAGCCGGAGATCGGCACATAAGAGAATCGTTAACCATCCGTGTTGGCTTCTGGTCACACGATTCTCTCAAATAAAGAAGCGTACAGTTGAACGCTGCTGTCGCAGTCTGCAAGAGAGGAAACAGTACTTTTCGATACGGTGTCTTCAGGGATGCCAGGTCATTTTTCCAAATGTCTTCACGTTCCAATAAAAATGTCTTCGCATGTCTTCCAACTCGAGATGGCTCGTTAGAACCGACCAAAGACTGAAAAAATTACCGGCAAATCGAAAACTGTCGAGCAAAAAAAAGGTCACCATCTGTGCCTTTGTAGTGCGAATCCGTTCTCATTGCAATAAAAAACTTAATTCTGGTAATAACCACCCATTAAAATTTAATAAATAAGTCCTGCATTTAATTGATTTAAAAGTCATGCCTTAATTTAACATAAAAATATGATTATTTTCCCAGCGGTAAAAATCATTTGCTTCATTTTTCACAGCCCTTTTTTAGTACTTTCACGCCGAAGAGATTGCATACTAGTATTCTAGTACAACGTAATAGTGCCAAAATATACGATTTGTGTTTGCGAGCTTGTAGAACGTTACCAATAGTGAAAAATTCATCAGTAACTGCACTGGTACGAATTCATCTGGTTTGGTCGGGAATAACGCCAGACTGCTTTTTCTTGAGACATGAAAACTGCTTTTGCTTAAATAAATTCGTCAACAGTGAAAACACTTGAACGCTTGAATTTTTGAAATGCAAATACCAATTTTGAGTGGGTATTATTAATTGATTCAATTGACTAATTGATTTTTCTTTTTTTTTTAGATGAGTTTGTTGCAAATTTTTAAGTCATCTAAAAAACTTTTTACCTCATTATTACACAACAGCGAACTTCTATCGCTACCAATGAAGTTATGGTGTATGCTGATTTTGCAGAAAACTATAAAGTTACGGTGTCACATGCAACAAAGATTGTAACAGTACATCCAGTTGTAATCTATTTTCCAGTGAATGGAGAATTACTACATCGAACCCTAGTGGTTGTATTACCGGTATTGGAATACAAATTTCTCGTAGTATATTACTGTTTGCAGAAGCTTTTCCATTTTATATCAACCCATCTACCCCACATTAGGAAAATCTACATGTAAACATACGGAGCAGACCAGAAATATATGAAAAAAAAAAGATCACCGATGTCAAATCGTTTTTTGATAGGATCCAGAACATCAGTCAAATGTCATGAGTTTGTAAGCGATCTAGACTTTGAAGAAATTGCAGGCCCACTGAAACCAAGAGTGGAGCATGTCAAGACGATTCATGACGGTTTAAGTAGATTTATAAAGGAATTCAAGAGTTAAAACAATTTTGATGAGCCAAATTTTGACGAAAAACGAAGGGTGCAAAAAAAGGTATTAAAAGTTATTTATCACTGCGACCAGAAGGTCAAACTGGACAAAATAACGTCCAGGTTTCTGAAGTTTATTTTTTCGGTAAAATATATACTATGGAAAAACAAAAACAAATAAAATAAAAAACAAAAAAACTCTCAATAACCTCATTTTAAAAATTAAATATTTTTAAAAAAAAACTGCTAATCTCTTGCTAAACATTGATGGTCATAGAGAAATTAGAAATTAAAAAGTTAAGGTTTAAAAAAAAGGAAAAAATAAAAGGCAGAACGTTTTGTTTGATTGGTATAACATCTTTGGTTAAGTTGTCAACAGTATTTTTTTTTCCTAGAAAAAATATACACCGAGACAAAAGATTCTAAATTGAAAATTAAATTACGAATTAAAAATATTTTTATCATTAAGGCACTCGGGTTAGTCAATTGGAATTATAGGTATGTTCTTTTTGTTAACAATAAATCTAAACAGGCTTCTAAATACTCTTCTTCTTGAGTAGATCAAACAACCCTTGAGGGCCCTGCAATTGCCGAAGGGTTGTTTCCATTTTTTGACAAAACATCATTTTTCATGTTTTCCACTTGTTTTTTTCCTCAGTCATTCGTAACTTTTCAGATAACATTCAGTAAATTAATGAAACAGAACCAATTAAACCATAGGTCAGATAGCTGAAAAATACGTTAAGACCAGAGTGATTAATATTAGTCGAGTGTGTGTATTCGTGAGATCGTATAGCGTTTTATAGTCGATACCTTCCAAGAGGTCAAGTTATCTACGGATAGATTAACAACGCTCAACAGATTACTATATAAAGAGAGTCACTTTACGTGGAGGTAATATGAGTGGCGAGGCGTCAGCGAGGATAGAATTAAGATTGTGTAGTCGACTGAAATAAATAAATAATATTTCTCGGAAGTAGTATAATGAACTCGCGCGGAGATGTCCGAATATTTGAGTTTGTTCCAAATTGGCAATATGTCCCGTAACCTCGCGTGCACTTTATTTTTGCGGTGGTACATTAATTAGCAAACAGAATAAGTTAGGATCACATTACGACTTTCGCGGCCGATATAACGAACTTACAGGCGCGATATGTGTTTCTATGAACCCGGTACTCGAACTCATTGCGCCGTTTACCAAAACGAACCCTGCTGCAAACCTTTCCCTTATCTCCAACATCCCAGTGATTTTTCGTGGAAGTGCAGAGGTGTTCTCGGTTCAGAATATCACGTCAACATATTCTCATACACAATACTTCATTGACCTGCATTCGGATGCGGCCGGCGCTGGTATTGCCCAATATAAAGATTGAGGTCATCAGTTTTTACACATTGAGGATGCATGTTAGTCCCAAGCAGTGATGCCACATATTCAGATTTATCTGCATTTATACAGATTTTTTACGTATTTTTCATACAGATATCTGCATATACAGATTGCAGATTTTCTGTAAAAAATACAGATTTATACATATTTTTTTGGTTTTCATAGGGTCGTCAATTAAACTTATTGATATAGTTGAAAAACAAAAATTAACTCAAATGCGGCTCAGCGTGTCGGAGGTTTTACTATATTCATATGCTACGCATAAACGTGTGCATGAATAAGCCACGGGATAAATGTTAAACAAGCTATAATGTAATTTTTTTCGAGAAGGATAGCTCCAGTACATATGCAGATTTTTATACAGATTTTCTGAAATTTTACCAAGGTGACAAGATTTTTTGAGCTCCGAAATACAGACGAAAATGTGGCATGACTGGTCCCAAGCATCATCTGTTGGTTCTCTGTGTAATTACACCTGATCTGGCAATAACGGAGTAGCAACCGCGGGCGGTCAATCATGCTCATGCTCATGCTCAAAACATCATTTTGCATGTTTTGAATCAACATATGTCAGAGACATTAAGAGCATTGTAAGACAAGGTACACAGAAAAAAAACATTAACTTACACATTTCCGATTGCGTGAGCACTGATTACGGCTACTCAGTTCTCGACGGAGTGAAAACTAAAATAAAAAAATACAGTTGCAGTTTTGGGACGAAATGTGACGAGGGGAAGGGTGCGAGTTCAAGCCAAGCTACGTAGCAAATATGACACTAAGAAAAAAAAATTGGGTTTTTTCTAATTGTTCTTTTATATCACTGTTTTGTCTGTTTAGGGTAATTTTTAATGCATTCTTGTTTTTTCTTGTTCATTTATGATACAAGGTATGTTTTTGATAATAAAATTTGCAAAAAGTGGATTATTATAAAGCTACGTAATTATCTAGAGGGGGTCTGACTTTGTAACGAAATGCTACAATGGTGGTGGGTTAAAAAAAAAACTAAAAAAAGCACTACGACTAAATGTGGGCAGTTACCACCTCAATGTGAGAGAAAGTCTAGTGTTCCCATGCGTTTAACAGGTAGAGGAGAATATGTCACCAAAAATCATAAAATGGAAGAAGCTTCGTTGTAGACAATAGTTTTGTCCTTAATTATAGGTACTGAAAAGATTTAAAAAATATTTAATTGGCAATTTAGTTTCATTTTTCCAAGATCAGTCAAAGTTCGAAAAATATGTGTTTTTGACTACGTCTTTCTTCACTATACTAAGGTATATTCTGTGAAAACTGGATTGAACATGTAAAGTTTTTGGTTGGCGGAATGGAAGATTTTAAATGCTTATAGCGCTCAAACAACTGTTCCGATTTCAATAGCTAATATACCGTTGGAAAGCTAAAATATACAAGATTTGTATGACATGATAATTTTAGTTACCATTTTCTTATTACTCCGTGAAAATTGCAGAAAAGTTTGAAGGTCGAATATCCACATACATTTTTCATACGATTGGTATATTTCCCTAACGAAGACTTCAAAAATATAGACGAAATGATAACACGCATTCAGTCATTGGCTAGCAATGCCAGCCAATTGGCATCGCATTCATCACCCAACGTAAGCGACAAAGAAAGAAAGCAAAGATGCTTCCACGTGATTGGTTCTTCCCCCAATCACTCAAGTTCCCTACACTGAGTGACGCTATAAGAGGACATTCCGTGTTGAGAGAAGATCATTCCCTGGTCGACCATCAAGGCGAACAGTTCGGCTTCCCTTCGATCTGAGTTGGACCCCACCAGTGGTAATCTAATTCAGATATCGTTGTTGGAATACAGCACGAAATTGGAGGTGAACGGTACTGGGGATCATTGGAAGACTTGGAAGCCGTTTGGGTGCTGCCGATAGTGTAGGTATAGTGTGTCGTATATCAAGCGTGTGTGTCTGAGTAGCGTGTGGGTGTGTGAATAGCGTGTGTGTATGTGTAAGTAACGTGTGTGTATGTGTAAGTAACGTATGTGTGTATGTGTAAGTAACGTGTGTATATGTGTAAGTAACGTGTGTGTATGTGTAACTAACGTGTGTGTGTATGTGTAACTAACGTGTGTGTGTATGTGTAACTAACGTGTGTGTGTATGTGTAAGTAACGTGTGTGTGTATGTGTAAGTAACGTGTGTGTGTATGTGTAAGTAACGTGTGTGTATGTATAAGTAACGTGTGTGTGTACGTGTACGAAACGTGTGTGTGTATGTATATGTAAGTAACGTGTGTGTGTATGTGTAAGTAACGTGTGTGTGTATGTGTAGGTAACGTGTGTGTGTATGTGTAAGTAACGTGTGTGTGTGTATGTGTGAGTAACGTGTGTGTGTCTGTGTGTGGTGACCATAATTTTATGCTAGTTATTTTCAGTAATGAGCTTGTTTTGCGTTCATTTGTAACATGGGACTGACCAAAATTCATATTTTTCTAATCAATTTAGCAACAAAAAGCTTTTCATTGCGGTTTTTTTGAGAGCACCGAAGAAGTTTTTGAGGTTTAAGCAAAAAGTGATGAGAAATTACATGGGACTGTTATGCATTTATGGGCAGTTCATGTGGGTATTGGTATTTGTATGCTGTGGTTTATGACAGGTGTATGTGGTTTTCTGTGAAATGTTCATGGATTATTGTGTATGGTATTTGTACGTTTGGTGTGTGTTATATATTATGGCTACGGCAGAATTAAATCTTTACATCCACCATAGTCCCACGGCAAGCCTACGTTTGTGCACTCAAGCGCATACCCTTTAATTTTTTTTTATTTTTATTTCATCAGGTTCAGTTGAAAAACATTGTATAGCTTACAGTGTGCAGTTTTGGTGAAAAAAATCAGACTCCTTAAAGTGAGTTTTTTGAGATTTTAATTTAATTTTAATTTGTATTTGTGTATTTGTTTGCTTTTTTTCCTTGTTTTGCCTCAAAGTGTATATTTTTCTGGAAGAACGAAATTTATATCTACAGCTATGCCGGAGATATTATACCAAACAAATCGTTCTGGCATTTTTTCTGTTTTTGATCGAATCGTCTAAAATCTGTCCACTTGGTATGTGGATGACCCCTTACGAAGATTTGCTTTTTTCGCTCTAATATTTGCCTCGGGCCCCCAGTGCCTAAATCCGCCCATGCAAATTGGTATATACAAAATTCAATACAAGATGCAAGTGTCTTTATTTTTCACAATATCATTTTCCATGGAAAAAATGAAAAAGTGTGATAAATTAAATATGGCTTTGCGAAGTAATATGAAAAAAAAAATCTGTTAGGTACGCAGGCAACATCATGCGCACATTTCTTAGACATTCAATTGATGGATCGATACATCGTATTCAATAACAGGACCGTTAAACTTACCAGAGAAATTTCATGTTTCAGTTGAATGTTCATTAAGACTAACTCTGGATAGGCCATAAATGAGATGCTTATGTATTGGGATCACATACCTTCAGTAAAGAATACATGTGCAGCTTTGTATGTTGGTTTAGCGGGATTTTCAAAATCTCTCATCAATAATCGTATAGAATCCTCCGATGGCGTAATCAAATAAACCGCTTCGATGGCTGGTAACGGTTCCCTTTTTTTATTTATATCTTCAACAACTGAAAAGATGTTAAGTGAATAGTGAATTTTGAAAACCGTACTCATTTCTCTTGAATCTTGTACGATTCATTATTACGTGATTTCCAGAATTTAGCCCTTTTTTCGTTTGTTTTAGGCGGCTTTTCTTGAAAATCAATTTTTATTTTATTAGTTCGATTATTCGCCAAATTTCCAAAATCAAGTTTTAGAATATTTATATTGGGGCCTATTACAAAAGACGAGGTGAGCGGCGAGTCACTCATCCGACCAATTTTGGTATTAAAGATAGTGAGTCTCCTAAATTCTAGATGAGTAGCTCGTCTGCGAAACTGCACGACCCAATCGTGACTAAGCTGGCATCAATAAAATTTCACTCGCGTTTCGCAATACATTTTGCTCGCCTCGTCTTCTGTAAAGCCTGTATTACAGTCTTTGACCAATGGTCAAATATTTGACCTTCTGACATAATGGTCAAATTTATTTGACATCATGATTGTTGTTTGTCCGTGTTTGCCACATGTAAAAATTGGACAAAAATTGACAAACAATTATCTTTGACCAAATTTTTATCTGTCGAAAAGAGACAAATATTTGACGCTTGGTCAAAGAGTGTAATCCAGCCTTAAGAAGGCCCTATGATTCGCAGGCGGAAATCACGGACTATAAACGAATGCCTTAAATACAAACACCCAAATCACGAACGAACGATATAACAAATGGCAGAGTCTATCGAATGACCGCATCATATATTACATACACTTCTGATTTTCGGTTTCCGGTCGTGAATTTGCTGCGTGGTTTATTGTTTGGCGTGGTGTGATTCGGTTTGGTTTAACTAAGGGATAACCTCTAGGTTCGAGAAATACATTAGTCTTTTTTATGTGGGTTACTTTGCTTCATTTCTGAAAACGGTACAAGATATCGAGCTCATTTCAATCACGTTTTCCGTTTTAGGCAAAAAGTGATCATATATTTGTTTGAAAAAATCAATTTTCGGTGTAAATACTAAACATGTTTTTAACTTGAAGGTTTTTTATGGCGGCCCATACAAATTTTGAACGCATCCCCCGCGTCAAAAAAAAATCTCAGTGTAGTGTAGTGATAGTTAGTAATTAGTAGAGTTCGTTGCCACCAGGCTGTTTTCGAAATGGAGCAAAGTTTCGATTAATCGAATAAGTTTACATAGTTAGGCAGATTGAAATTTCGCAATTCGTGAGTCGGCCATTTGCTTAGGGCCTGGAAATCCTTCTATTTTTATTTTATTTTCGAAAGCTAGACTGCCGCACCAGGCTGTTTTCGAAATGGAGCAAAGTTTCGATTAATCGAATAAGTTTACATAGTTAGGCAGATTGAAATTTCGCAATTCGTGAGTCGGCCATTTGCTTAGGGCCTGGAAATCCTTCTATTTTTTTTTTATTTTCGAAAGCTAGACTGCCGCACATAGCATGTCAGTCTCATTTGCATTTTCAGCAAGCCGAGAAAAACGCGTTTTTATATAATTTCTTACCATGACTTCTCACGATATGAGACAATATGTTTGGATGTTTTCCCGAAGTTTTTCAGAACAAAGGTGTTGAGTTTATCTATTGTTATGAATCTTTGCATAGTTAGCTACCATTTCCGCTTATTAACTCAATTTTATTGAAAATGTAAATGGGGCGGACTTGCTATGCGCGGCAGTAGACATCATGATACACTTTCAACAAGTAAAGTTTTTTACGCGAATTTTTTTATGTGAGTTTCAAATTTTATGCGTTTTTGGTGTGATTTTCGAGATTTTTACGCGTATCTATGATTGTTTTTGAGGTTTTTAGACGGTATAGTGATGCGTAAACGCCGACTTTAGTGTATATACTTACGTGTGACCCCTTCGGCACTTATTTCATGCATTTTTGTACACGCTGATACCATTCTCATAGCAAGTTGATCTACTATCAAAATTCTCCATTCAGTACCTGGTTTTCCATTGGCTTGAGAAGCAGGATTCTTATAACGAACTACCTCGTTCATTATTTCTAAAAAAAAAGAAAGATTGACGTAGTTCTAAACCAGATTTGGCAGGCATATATTACTGTGAAAATTGTTGTCATAATAGATTTTTGCGCAGTTCTGATTACCTTATTTAACATTTTAAATAGATCTGAATAAAACGTGAAATGAAAAACAAACGAATTAATTGTTCTATCAACAAAAATAGGCGTGATGAAATAAATAACCGTGAACCATCCTGATTTTAATGTAGTTTGTTTTATTTCAAACGTTTATTTATTCAATTCATTTAGGGACCATACTTGAATGACGTAGTATTCATGGGGTGAGGGGGGATATTATCGTTTTGTGACCAGCTGTGACAAGGGGGAGATTAAAATCGGCGTAGCCAAGACCGATTTTTTTACAGGAAAAATGTATACTAAAAACACACTAGAACATTGCCCAAAGTTTTGCATCGAGAGTTGTCCAAATATTTTTATTTGTGGCAATCTTCTGAAAGCTCTGCTTCATAAACAATCGCTTGGATTTCCAAACACACAATCTGTTTTGAAAACAAAAATCGTTGTTTCTTTGTGGCTTTTAAAAGTAAACTACAAGATACTCGTTTCTTTTCAGAGCTGGTAAGTGCAGGGATGTTTTTTCTTTGTTGCTAAT
Source organism: Wyeomyia smithii (assembly GCF_029784165.1). Lineage (NCBI taxonomy): Eukaryota > Metazoa > Arthropoda > Insecta > Diptera > Culicidae > Wyeomyia > Wyeomyia smithii. Next base: position 169,765,948 of record NC_073696.1, on the reverse strand, counting down.
TCCGGAACATTTTCTGTGTTTTCTACAGACATGAATCACGTGAAATTGTATAAACGTCTTTCCATCTCGTATCAAAACACAAACCCTTCGAAGCAGAAGACATTAATCCAGAGCGAAGATAACATCATATAAAATGTTGTCACAAGCGTAAGTGTGATAAATAAATTTAAGCAGACATGTTGATTTTTTTCTCATCGAATGCTACGTTTTTTTTCAGGGGAGGGGTTAAAGTTTTGCGACCAAATGCTACGAGGGGGGAAGGGGGTTTTGAAGATCATGAAAAAATGCTACGTCAGTTAAGTTCCCTCATTGAACATTTGAGTTGGAAACTGTTTTGCTCCATTTCAAAATACATATCGGTATATTTTTCATGAAAATGTTGACTTTTTTCTTCTACATCCCTATTACTTTGCCTAAAAATAAACCACTTTAAAATTATCGCTTCAATATTTCAAATCAAACATTTAACTTAAACTACTAGAATATAAGTTACAAAGTGCGTTTTTTAACATTGATAAATATAGCAACGCTCTTTGCGCAAGACAGAAAGTGAAAAATCAATATACACGTATTGAACAAATATGGCTTTTAATAAGTTACAATCTCATTATTTTAAAAATAGGTCGAATCTTATCATCACACAAATAACTTATAGTGAAATCTTCTTAAAATCCTTTTTTAAATAAAATCTATTATCATCATTTAACAAACATGTAAACATAGAACATCCGTTCGATTTTTTTGAACAGCTTAGATGATGAAGTGAATGACGGTACAAACAAACTTTATATTCGAAATTAGAAAAACAATAATGCTGTTATTTTGTTTAAAGTAACATTCAATGAACAAATAAACTTACTTTGACCCACAAGTAATTTTAACGCCATCGCGAATTTATATTATGCTTTGTTGACTGAGATAGATAACTAAAATATATTTGATCAATCCAGAGATGCCAGATGTTTTTGAAAAATGTCTACGACTGCTCGAAAAACCGGAAAAATCTACTCGAAATCTGAAAAAAAATCTATTCCTGATTCGAAAAAAAAATCGTTCGCGAAGGCAAAAGTCTGCAAAAATCTGCACACATTTTGAGATAATCTGTGAAAATATAAGGAGACTCTGACAAAAATCTGCACAAAATATATAAAATATTGAAAATCTGCAAATATCTGCAAATCAACAAAAATCTGCACGCTCGTCAAAATTAACTCTAAACTGAGTGAGATGTCACTCACTTTCGTTAAAAGTGAACCTACTCTGAACAGAGTTTTTATGATATTACTCATTTATGGGTAGAGTCACCATGTGTCAGAAATTGAGTAGGAATTACGCTTTTCTTAGAAAACCGCTTTGAAATGAAACTGAGTAAAAGCTACTCAGTTTGCTCGTTTTGACTTTTGATCCCATTGATGAATGAAACTGCCAGAGGATTGTTGCATACAATTATAACAAAATCACAAGTTTTTTTTAAATCTGTATTTTGCATATACATATTTGTAATAAAAAAAACATACCTCATTAAATCAGTAGTGTATTCTCTGCCTTAGCAGCTTCATAAAAAACCGCAGCAATACGGTTCTCTGTTACCCGGGAATTGTGACTTGAGGTTTTAAATAGTACACATGCCAAAAAATCCATAACCATTCTTATATCTGGAGGAACTTTAATACACAAATAAAAAAACACTTTTTTCAAACAACAATACAACACGTTTTTCCAAACAACAACTTATTTTTAGCGAAACGTTTTTAAATGTTTTCAATACCACTCAAAAAAAAAAAGAGTAAAGCAGAAAATTATGACAATCTGAGTAACTGTTACTCAGTTCGGTAAACGAAACTTACTCAATTTTTGACGTTTTATTAGACAATGTAAAACTGAGTCAAAGATGCTCAATTTAGAGTAAAATTAAAGGAGCGTGTGCACACGGGCTTTAAATATCTGCGTTTTGCAGACAAATCGGCACATCTGGTATCCCTGGATCAATCTGACACTTTTACTTACACGCCTGTTTGTTTTCACTCTAAATAGAGTAAAAAACAGCGATGCCAGATACGCCTATGGCATCGCGCCATGTTTTAAGGGCATCCTTAACAGTGCGCTACTATTAAATACCCCGTTCACACTACACCGCATATCACCTGATATCAGGCGATTCGTGCTATCGAGGCCATATCACCATCCATATTACCTGATATCCCATACAATCGAGCTGTCAACGGATATCACCTTGGCTACATGCTATCGCGGATATCATGTTCGAAAACCAATAATAACCACAATTCAAGCAGTTGGCAACACGGCCAACAGACATTTGACGCAACCCTACAAATTTCGAACTTCGCGCTGCATGCGAGAAAAAAGGAAGGAAATATTTTTGCTATTTTCATCCCGCACATGTTGACAATTGCATATGAGAGTTCGCGTTAGTGCGAGCCAACTCGCTGACATCTCTATCCTAATCCCATTGCTCTTGTTGTCTTGTTTTAGCTTTGACCTGTTTTTGTTTTCTTCTGTTTTCTGTTTTCTTTCATTTGTCTCGTTCCCACTCGAAAAATGCAGCATTGATTTTGTAAACAACTTTTTGACAGTTTCTTAAGGGATTTTGTTATGGGCTCGAGTAGAGCCGCGATGAAGAAAATTCATTCCGTTCATTTTCGTCGAGCATTTCAAACTGGTGTTGGTACCGGGTGATGTGGGGTAACGAGTACCAAAAAAAAAATCGCCAGTCTTACAGCCGGTACCAACACCAGTTTGAACTGCTCGACGAAAATGAACGGAATGAATTTTCCTCATAGCGGCTCTACTCGAGCCCTCAACAAAATCCCTTACAAGACTGTCAAAAAGTTGTTTCAAAATCAATGCTGCATTTTTCGAGTGGGAACGAGACAAATGCAGGGCTGCGCAGGTACACAACCTTTATAAACTACTCAAACAGAGGTTTTTTTTACAGAGGTTGGTACTTTCGAGTAGTTCATTTTGTATCAATTTTTTTGGAAGATTTCTTCCTGAGTGTTACGTATACCTTATGTATGTGGCACTACTCTGCAATTCGCTGGTGAGTCCAGCGACGCGAAGATTTCCAGCGATGTCATTTTGTATGATTATTTCTCGCACAGTACAATGCAGTTTTAATGTTCTTTGATTTAATTGACATAGTTTTGCTACTAGAACACATTCAAAACTATTAGAAAATATTACAGTGGCACATTTCGGGACATTTTATGTTGAATCAATTGTTGTTGTTGTTGAAATCGCTGAAAAATCCTTGTCAGACGAGCGACTCGTCGCTTCCGATTTTTCTCTGCATGCACAATATGGCGACTGTGTACAGCGCGGCTATTTTACGCACTCACCCGTTTTCACATCAGTCGTTGCTATCGTCTCTGTTTGACGTTTCATCCAGTATAAACCTTTAACAGCGCTGTTACCGGGCTGCCAAATTTGAGAGCGCGATGCTTCCCGGAGGCCCGGCTACTATTTCTCTACCGCGTTTAGCAGCGACCGGTGCGGTATGAAGTTATGATAAAGCGCTGCCAAACGGGATATAGAAGCGCACTGTTAAGGATGCCCTAAGGGCATCCTTAACAGTGCGGTACCATTTGAGTTGTTATGGCGGCTGTGTACAGCGCGGCTATTTTGCTCACTCACCCGTTTTCACACCGGTCGTTGCTATCGTCTCAGTTTGACGTTTCATCCAGCATAAACCTTTAGCAGCGCTGTTATCGGGCTGCTAAATTTGAGAGCGCGATGCTCCCCGGATGCTCGGCTACTATTTCTCTAGCGCGTTTAGCAGCGACCGGTACGGTATGAAGTGATGATAGAGCGCTACCAAACGGGGTATAGAAGCGCACTGTTAAGGATGCCCTAAGGGCTAGCATCTCAACATATGTGTAAACGAGATAGCATATCACCACTTCTTTTCATTCATCTGAATGAAATTTTGACAGAAAGCTCGGAACCGCTCACATAACGCACGTAAAAGCAACATCAATATCAGCAGGATCCGTGACACCTGTCAGTTCGTAAAATGGTCTACACCACCTCCCTGACACCGTAATCTCATTACCTATAGTTTGACAGTAGCCCCATTATGACGAAACCCTCGATGGCGAGCCCCAAACAACAATGGTCGCAAAGGGAAGACATCTGACGTGCTCTTCACTCCCGTTCAGTGTTGCCTGATCTATCGATGTCGCTTTTTATAGCTGTGTGAAGCACAGCAGTGTAAAATGCCATTTCATTCCCGCGTATACAAAAGTACAGGCTACGAACGTGTCAGGGAGGTGGTCTACACGCTCCCTAAAATGAATTCAAAAATGATTAGAAAACAATTCATTTCCATAAAAAGTGGAACAACACGAAAATTGAGTAACTCTGTTGTTATTGAAAATTGTGTAACCATAGCATAAGCAAATACTGTGTATTTATTATTCAGAATGATATATACAATTGACCTCATTTTTGGTGTTTAAAACTCATTTAGTTCGTAAAAATATCAGTTTATGTGTACAAAATCATCCATTTATTGAATTAAAAACTACTCAGTTTTAAAATTAAAACCTACACAGATTTAGATTTTAAAACTATCAAGTTTTCGAATAAAAAAATATTCATTTTCGAATTTAAAACTAGCCATTTCCACCCAAGCGGCCCACACTGTTGCAATGAAGCAAATGCAACTCTGAATGCAGCATTTAAAGATTGTAATAATTCGCATCCGTTACTTTTATTAAACTTGTAAATAACCGAAAAAGCGCAAGAGGTGGAGCCTATATGCAACTAACAGTGCTATATGAAATCATCATCTGCCTCGATAGCCACTGCAGTATAGGAAGAAAAGAGAGGAGAAATAAAATTTAGTTTGTTTACCTTCACTCTCATTACTCTTCGGTGATGGTGTCGCGAAGTTTCATATAACTACATACATTATAAAAAATCTCAAATATATCGAATTTTTATCTCTACTTACGCTTCTGATAGGTATGTAATTCTATCTGCGATTCAAAATTTACCGTACAAAAAATGTTTTTACTTCGTAATTATTCACGCGCCTCTCATAGAGTGTTGTAAAAGAAATATTATGATTCAAACTCACCAAATTATAAACAATGTTTTGGGAAACGATAGTTCAGAAAACCTTGCTCAGTGGATATGCAGTGTTAATCATGCGAAATATGTAATAACAAAACCATATTTCCAACAATAATCATTCATCATTCATTTGTATTAAAGATGGCTGTATATTATGTGGTAATTTTAGCAAATATATGGTTTAACAAGATGTTGCAATACATTTTCATCACTAGTTTGCTTTCCTTAGAAGAAAACATTTGTGAAACAACAATATGCAACATCATGTGACATTATCGTTATTTAAAAGCTTCATGAAATATGCAGTTGGGAATAGATCGCAGAAAACTATTGAGCAATTTCTAGTGTTCAGTTACGAGAATGATACACGTAAATAACAAAATGTTGCTCAGCTCTTTTAAATTTCTTCAAAGTAACCAGGAAAGTTTCTTGCACCGTTGAAAAGGTTTTAAAACAACAAATATTGAGTAGTCTCATTTGAAAACATGTTGCAAGTGCTGCTTGGGCAGAGTTCAAAAGTATTCAGTTTAAGAGTTGAAAACCACTCTGTTTTAAGTGCTATGTTAGCGTAGAGAGGGAGGTTTGTGCCGGTAACAGTCAAAACAAAACAAAACTTGGGTTACATTCAGATAGACGAACGGTGTCAAATTATATTTATTTTTTAAGTATATTTTGCTTTCTTTTTTTGTGATGCATAATAACTTGATATTTTACTCTTCCATAATTTTCCTGATGACCCAACGACCTTTAAACTTTTGGTTTTTTAGATTGTATAATGAAAAAAGTTTATATGTGTACCTTAAAGCTTTTTAAAATGTCCGCTACCACCTTCCCAGCGATTTTTTCATTTTTTGGAATCACTCAAACAGCCACATGAACAGATAACACGGCCGCACAGGCTAAATAATGGCGCACAAATGTTGATCGCAAATCATGGTGCCGCTTTTTCACTCGTGTCAAATAATGGTGTCGTTATTTACATGCTTGGTACTCAAAATTGAGTTATAGTGGTAAATTCAAAAATGAGTTATTCTAGATTAATCCAAAATCAGTATAAAAATTCAAGAATCACGAAATGCGGTATTCATTTTTTTACGTTTCCATGCAACTTATGAAATTGAATTAAAATCATTTCATTCGCAGTGTTACTTCTCACGAGCGTGTAACGCAAGTAAAAGCAACATCAATGTCAGCAGGATCCGTTACACCTGTCAGTTCGTAAAATGATCTATATAACGCTCGGTCACAAAGTATTGTTTGTGATCTACTATGTACTGCCTCGCTGAGTAGTGACAGCTAGCCAAACAATGCACAAAGGATATTTTTTTTCTCTTATAATACTTACGGAAAGTGAACCACATAACATGGTGATTTTGCTTCATGATTAATAATGGAGATCTATAATCTCCCATCTAGAATGAAGAGACAACAAGTAAACGAAATTGAAAGAAAAAAATCACAAGAGGGTTGTGTGCAAAGCCACGACCGCAAGGTTGAAGTAAAATACTTTTACAAGAAAGATAACCCGGCTGCTTGCGTGTCAGTCATTTTTCCAAGCAAATAAATGTTGACCGCTCATTGGCAGTATTGAAAATTCTGTGCAAATGAAGTTGAAGTACTACTCAATTTAAGTTTGCACATATAAATACGACCTCACTGAAACTCTTTGCGGCGCAAACAAGTTTCAACAGTCAAAGTATATGTACATGTGAATTCAAATTAAGATAATTAACTTTTGGTTAAAGCTCAGAACGAGAAAATATTGAAAATATTAAATCTTCAATTCATTTGTTTGGTTGTCCTGAAAAAGACAGTTTGTTGTTGAATTTAAAATCGGATATGACGCTGATTGCATCTCTGTGTTACACCGATAGCGGGAGTTGTGGTGAACTTGCGTATGACGAAGGCATCGTATTACCTGTTTTATTGAATGGGAGAAACAGGAATATTGTAAAATTTTGTGAACATTTAACTCAAACAATGTTACAACAGTTGAAGGCTGTTTTCACATTGAAAATCAGACAGTCAGCAGAAGTTTTGATTGCCAAAATCCAGAATGCCGAACAGCCGTAAAGAGAGCCGTTTATTTACCTACGGCAAGTTTCTCGCCCCATCGCTCGCGTTCGCATTCACCATGGCAGAGACCTAACTGTCTTTGTGAATGCGTTCTAACAGGGCAGTTTGTTATTCAAAGTCGGTTATGCTGATCGCAGCCTTCGCGCTGTCCCTACAGTGGGGGGTTTACTAAATAAAGTAAAAATTAGACAACTACAACAGAATTTGATTGCATCCCGCACAGAATGTCTGCTTGTGTTGATGCCAGAAAATTATTAACCTTCAATTACTTGTTTATTTGCCTTGCAAAAGACACTTTGCGGTTTAAAGTCGGTTGCTGATCGCAACCTTTGAGCTGCCCTAACAGTGGGGGAATTGAGATACACGGACAACATGCACTGTGTAAGCAATTTCAGTAAATTAGACGGGTGCGACAGAGTTAAATTGCTAAGATCCAACACAGAATGCTTGCTTGCGTTGACTTGTTTATTTGCCTTGAAAAAGGCATTTTGCTGTTCAAAACTGGATTTCCTGATGGCAATCTTCATGCTGCCCCAACACGGGGGGTATAATGGCAGTCTGGCGACACACGCTGAGAAGAACCGCGCTGCTTCTGAGACGTGGTGACAAACCATAGGTCTAGTGCTGCTGCTAAAGCGTGATACGCAGTTGAAAAGAAAAGAGGTTCACGAAATTTTGCCCTTTTTACCAAACGGAATTTTGACAGCTGAAAATGCTTCACAGTAACGATTTCTGACATCAGTGAGCGCATGCTTTTTGCTTTTTTTTTCTAGAACACATGAACGCACTTGTTTACCGCGATCTGGTGTAAGAGCAGGGATGCCAGGTTTTTTTTTTCAAAAGTTTTTCTGGTCCGCAAAAAAATGTCTTCCTACCCGAAGCCCGAAGGCTGAAAAAACTTTCCGGCAAATCGAAAACTGTCGAGCAAAAAAAGGTCACCACTAATGCACTAATGCAAAATTCGGGTCGTTCACATACTTTCAATGTCTTCACATGTTTTCTCCATAATGTCATCACGCTGTCGTCACAAAAATGGATGTCTTCTCATACACTCAAAGTATTTTTCACGTTATTGTTACGTGAAAGTTCCTATACTTGTTCATTTTCTGTCATTTTGCATGATTTATGTGACAAAAATAACATCTACGTGAAAATCCCATGCATATCATGGTTAATCACGTACCATCTACGTGAACTTGACAACGTCAAACAGGATGTATCGCGTGAATCCTCTGTGCGAAAATAACCAGAAATCAAAATGGCGAAGCTGTTTTCCGATTCTGAACATGAAACAGAATTTCTGAATGGCTTGCAAATAAGTGAATTTTCTAAAAAATCCTAATAAACTCGAGACTTGAGCTTACAGGTTTCACACAGCTTCAGTTCAATGGTGGAAGAGTTACCTGAAAAACAGCTGTAGCGGACAATAACAATCCCCGGGAACGTCGTAATATTTATCAGTTTTTATGTAGTTTTATTCATTTACGAATTTGCATACCTGTATGATATCTGATAGCAATCACGTTTTACGAAATGTACAATTTTTATTTATTCCTCTAATTTTTATGAGCTAGGAAACGGGTTTTAGAAATTATCAAAATATGTTGCGTAATAAATCACTCAGGTATGCATATTCGTCGTTTACCAGTAGATGAATTCTACGTGAAACTCACATTAAATGCATGCATCTACTGAATAAGTTTCAAAGGATAATTCATCTCACCAGGCCATGATGAACTCAAATGACAATCACGTAGAATCTACTAGAAAACGATAGTGGAAAGTATTCACGAAACTTCTCCGGTAACTATAACGCGAAAAATATTTCGAATGTAGGCTAATGTCTTCCAATCTGGCATCGCTGGGTGTGAGACGACCAACCAACTGCCTGATTCTTTCAGTACCTGAATAATGTCAGTGTTCATTATTCCGTACAAGAACAAGTGACATTTTGCTTCACAGCAATGTTCACAGCAAGTGAACTTTCTTTTCCCTTTCGGTTTATGATTTCTTTTTAGCTGCGTACTAGCTACCAGAAGAAATTTCATTGCCTGATTCAGTGCCTGAATTTTACATAGGATTGAGATAGGAAAATGAATTCCTTTTTGAACTGCATACCGCGCTTAAGGAAGGATGACTGCTGTTGTCGCTGTCTAGAACTATTATGAGCGGCTTCTACTGAAACAGGCTCTTATATAGGCCAAACAGCATGTTTTCAATTGCAAGGTATATGATTCTGTCGACCGTGCTTGGGAAGCAATTATATAACGACCAATCAGAGGTCGAATTTTCCGTTTTGACAAGGCTCCACTATTTTCAATAGTACAATAGTGTGAATAATAAAATTACAATTGTCTTCTTTTGGGAAGAATCTTAGAAGATTTTCCAATCTATTGCTGCAAGAACGAAGGAAATCCATCGAATACTAAGGGCATCTTCAGCGGTGGTCCAAATCGTTGTTTTGATCTATTTTTTTGGAACAAACTCAAATTCACTGCTGCACCGGTAGTGTAAATTTTGTTTTATACCAGATCCAAATTGAAAAATTTGAAACTGGTATACGTTTTGGTCTATTTTTGTCATTTTTTGGAACAAGAAATAGTTCGTTCTAAAATCCTTTGTACGCTACCAATAGGTGGATGAAATGTCTTATTTCAATTGAATACCTCATTTTCAGCTGTTTCCATATGAGCGTTTTGCGAGTGTTGAGGAATAAATAAAACAAAGATATTTATGACAATTCACAATTCATTTTTGTGGCTTTTCTGAAGAATAAAATGAACAGGTTTGTCGTTTTTGGCTTCAAGGAAACCGGTCAGCAAAAGAGAGAATTCTGGAAGACCATAACCGTAGGTTCAACTATTTGGTTTGCAACCATCAACCACCAGGATGACAAATATGTTGGCTATTTGTTAATCGCCTTAATTGTAGTGGGACTAGAGAAGACCTTGAGAGGCCAGAAAAATGTTCCTCGAAGACACTGAACTGAAAACGTTCAAAATGCAGGCTTGTTTCAATATCCTCAAAACCGAAAGCAAGTTTGATTCTGAAAGATTGATGAGACGAAAACGGAAGATGAACATCGACGCGATCAAATATTTTTCGCTTTCCTCCGAAGCCCTACTTGTTGCAGAAATTTTTCGATCATACCAATCCATCCTGAGAAATGTCACTGATGCTCGGGTCAAGTACATAAAGTCTCGTGGGTATAGAGAGTCTTGCCAAAGTATTCGTTTAATGTGCGTAAAAATTGTCGAATTTCCGTTTGTTAAATATTGAGTGCTTCTTATTATAACAAGTCTCATAAACTGATAGCATAGGGTATTGAATTGTTGACAGTGTGACAGATGTCAGCGGTTTAAAACTACAAGATATACAACACCGGTGCGGAGAATGAAAAATTGGTCTATATTAGCTAGTTCTATTCAGGTTTCGCTGGTGTAAATCTAGTATAAAGTTGTTTCAAAAATAGACCACCGCTGAAGATGCCCTAACCGATTTATTAGCATTTGAAATTGGACATATTTTTCACTTTTTTCGGTTTTAGATTTTCATTTCACATCCCTATGTAGCCGAACTTCCTGAGAGAAGTATTCTACTTCAAAATCGAGAGAAATGGACTCTTTCTTTTGAAATGTTTTCAGAGATTCAACAATTTTCATTTTCGAATGCACTTAGAACCCCCTCTCGAGATCTACCACCTCAAAGTCAAATATGACTTTGACATCAGATTTGACGGATTGCGGTCCGATAACTGCAAAGTTGTTGCAGTTATCGGTCTTGCAGTTAAAAAGCGTTGCAGTTAAAAGTCTTACAGTTATCGAACGGCGACTTTACATTACTCGGTAATATCATGTACCTTGCATTCTTTTGCATCATTATTTATGAACAATTATTGTTCGAATATTCTACACTGAGTTGCGATATGCTCCACATTGTTCGAGAAGCATATACAGCCAATCAGCGCAAGTAAACAACAGCGAAAAAGAAAACGACATAAGAAAGAATGTGCTATAAATACAGGGGTGCGTCGCGCATCATTCATTGATTCATTCATTCATTCGAAAACTCCCCCTGTACCGTTCCTCAAGAACATAAAATCACAGCAGAACAGGCGCTGATGAGCAGAACAAGCGCTGATGAGTACTAAGAACATGAAGGCTCCTGGGTTTGACGGGGTCTTCAATATGGTCTTAAAAAAGCTCAGCAACAGGGTTCACCTGTTGTTGAGCTCTATCTTCAACAGATGCTTGGAATTGCACTACTATCCAGGCATTTGGAAGATAGCCAAGATCATACCGATCCGCAAACCCGGGAAAGATCCGACGTTAGCATCAAGCTACCGTCCGATCAGCCTACTCTCATCGCTGGGCAAACTGTTTGAAAAACTGATCCTCAACCGCATGATGAAGGTGGCTGAGGATAACAACATCTTACTCCCGGAACAGTTTGGGTTTAGGAAGGGTCACTCCACCACGCACCAGCTGGTGCGGGTGATGAACAACATCAGAAGGGACAGGGCTGTATCCAAGTCCACAGCCATGGCATTGTTGGACGTCGAAAAGGCGTTTGACAATGTCTGGCATGACGGTCTGGTATACAAGCTCTGTGCCTTCAACTTTCCATCATATTTGACGAAAATCATCTGTAGCTACCTTCGGCAGAGGTCGTTCAGGGTATCGCTGAATGGTTGTTTATCAAATACTTTTTCCATCCCAGCAGGGGTCCCGCAGGGCAGTCTGCTGGGCCCTTTGCTATACAACATTTACACCTCCGACATTCCTTCCCTGGGAGATGGCTGCGTGCTCTTTCTGTTCGCAGATGACACTGCAATTGCCGTCAAGGGAAGAATGCCTCGTGAGATCACCAACAAACTTCAGCGATGCTTAGACGCCTTTGTCGAGTATGCTAACACCTGGAAAATTAAGATCAACGCTTCCAAAACCCAAACAATAATGTTCCTTCATCGACAATCCCCTAAACTGAAGCCCCCTCCATCATGCGTTGTGGTCATGAACGGTACCGGGGTTGAGTGGTCTTCCGAAGTTACCTATCTTGGGCTGCTATTCGACGAGAAGCTTCTTTTCCGATCGCATGTGGAGAGGACACTGGTTAAGTGCTCAGCTTTGGTTCGGTCACTATACCCGCTTATTTGTCGCAGATCTCGCCTCTCAAGAACAAACAAACTGGCAGTCTACAAACAAATAATTGCCCCCGCAGTCTTTTACGCGGCTCCGGTGTGGGAGTCATGTGCACAAACTCACAGGAACAAAATACAGATTGCGCAAAACCGAATCTTACGGATGATCCTCGAATGTCCCTATGACACCAGGATCACAGATCTCCACCAAGAAGCAGTTACTCCAAAAGTAGATGCCAGAATAACAGAATCCAAAACCAAATTTGTACATAAATGTCAGCATTCAGAATACGCTTTAATAAGCGGTTTGTACATAGTAGGTTAAGTTAGTTCTAAGCTGTAAATAGTAGTTTTAAGAAGTTTCCTTTCTTTTTTTTCAAACAAGCGCCACCAAAGTGGACAATCCAAAATTCAAAATCTCTACTATTAGAAAGCTTAGTAAAACAAAAATCAAAACTTGCAAATCAAAGATGAAAACAGTAATGTGAATCACTTATACTTGTAAAAAACATGTATTATACCCTACAAAAGCATAAAAATACAGATAAACTTAAACAAACGCATCATTCATTCAGTGTTTATCTTTTGTGAAAGACGAATCGCGAAATACAAGTTAGAAGTAAACGTTAACAGTTGCGTTTTCTTTCGGTGAAAATTACAGTCCACTATTGAAACTACAATTATAATAGCTAAATTATGACTCTCCAGCATCACTGCTTTACAGTGAAAAGTAACCTCGTTTTATTTTCTACGTGACGATTGCGTTATCGGAGTCAGCAGCCGGTTCAAATTGGTTGCATGTAACGGTTACCATCTGTCGCGTCTTGTCTTAGGCTAAGACTGGGTTGTTTAGCAATATCAGTTTTTTATATCATCTGAAAGATATGCATTTTCTAAGTAAAACGTGATTTAAAAAAATTTCTATCGTTGTCCTTCGCTTTTTAAGTCACGATTTAAAACTGCTCGAAATCGCTACAATGACAGTCCGCCCATATACCAACTCTCATTGTAGCGATTTGGAGCGAATTTTTATTCTTCATTTAAAAATCGAAGGATAATGATATAATGTTTAAAAAAATCACGTTTTGCTCAAAAAATAACACTCTTTTAAATGATATATAAAAATCGGAAATCCGTGAATAGCTAAACAACCCAATTCTAAACAGTGTGCTTGCTCAGTATGCTATCTTCTCGTACGAAACACGGTCAAATTGAAGACTGCATGACATGGTTGAGCTAAAACCAAACAAATAGCTTTTTCCAGACCATGAAAAAAATTTCTGTATATTTTCTGTCGCGTAGCAGTTTAAAAATTATTAGAAGAATTAGATACCAAAAGATAGCGAAGTCAGAAATAATTAAAATTTAAGGTGAAACGGGACGTGGTCGCGGTCAACTCGAATTTTGCAATCTAATTTTTTCTTGATTTATGAAGACTACGTACATGAAACTTTGATCAATTGTTTTCACAACTGTTGCATGCCTGAAGTAGCAATTTGAGTGCTGTTTATTTAGTGGAAGCCGAATATTTTACGATCAAAATACAGAAGTAAAAAGAACTCTAACCTCAAAATGGTATAGGAAGAGGCCACAATCCCGTTTCACCTTAAACTTCACTGATGTAGCCCTATTTAGAGTTCCAAGCGAAGTGAAAATCTCATACAAAACGTTCATTTTTTCACGCTCGTGAAAAATGCAACCTGCAAAAATTTCACTTCACTTGGAACTGTAAACAAATTCTATCCAGCGAAATCGAAGATTGTGGATCTCATCTTTTTCACTTGGGATTTTTTTCACGCATGCAAACGCTAGTGAAAAAAGCAGTACCAAGCGAAAACTTGCGTGCGTTTCTATTCTGTCAGTTGCAGCCAATTTTCACTTCGCTCGGAGTGTAAACTCGTGAGTTTTGCTTCACTTAAACTGTAAACTGCAGGCTGGTGATACACTTGCGTGTTCCACAAACGGGTTTTCACGACAGATTTCGCAAGCGAAAATATATGCTTTTTCACTTGTCAAATCTTTCACTTCACTTGGAACCGTAAACTATGCTTGTAACGGAAGAAAATGTTGCTCTATTTTCTTAATTTTGAGATAGATTGATTACGTAATTTTTAATTGCGCTGCTGTTAGAGGAAATTTTTCAGCCCATAATTTTTACAAAATGTTAGCCCGAAACAAAACAGTTCTCATTAAAATGAGTATTTTTTGCGAAGAGTTATCTCTTTAGTTGCTTCATAAAAACTGTTACTGGATTCAGTCCCCATAACATAAAAGCACACTCGCAATAATTTTTTTGTTTTTTTTTTTTCAATTTATTTGAAATCCAGTTTTTTAATTTTTTTCTTCAGCTTTTGCAGTTAAATCGAAAATTTTATTTGCAACTCGTTACCCATCAGTGGAAAGAAGAAATCTCGCTAAACATGTGAAAAGGGCCCATGTGCCATATGTAAACAAGCCACAATTTTACGTTTTTCAATGAATACAAGCTTAACCTGTAATAAGAGTCATCCGTCTATAAATCTGTGAAGCTTCTTATATTCACTCTTGCAACTAATACAAAGAAATGCACTGCAGTAGGGCATACTAACTCCACGAACAAAGAGCTAGATTCTGGCCTCGTCACTCTCTCTCATTGTAACACAAACCAGTTTACTTTATGTGATACACTAGAACGGTCATCATTAAAATATATTCTGCACACTTAAAAAATGGTGTCAGAGTAAAACCGTTTTGCGGGTAAAAATAAAACCGGCATGAATAATAAATATTCGGTATAGAATCGCGAATACCATATTCGATATAAAGGACTAAGAAATTTGCTACACGGAGATTTATAATGGCAACCGGATTCGATCATCGATTACCCTTGCCGCTGGATGGATCAAACCTACCAAAGGAGTGGCCAAGATGGAAGCAGGCGTTTGGAATTTTCCTTCGTGCAAATAATAAAATCAAAGAGAGCGAAAAGAACAAAATAGCAACGTTTCTGTGGCTTATCGGATCACGAGGAGTAGAGATTTTCAATACGCTGTACCCTAACAATGGAAGCGTCGAGAACATGTTTGGACAGGACGACGACGAACAAAACGAGGAAGGTGGCAACGACGGAGAAGAAAGGTTCGCTGATGCTCGGGAGAACACACGCACACTTGTAGAAGTTATTGAAGCATTCGATGAGTACTGCCTACCACGCAGAAACGTCACTATGGAGGTGTTCAAATTCAATCGAATTACGCAGAAAGAAAAACAGTCTTTTACTGATTTCGAGACAGAGCTTCGCACACAGAGTCAGTTCTGTGAATTTAAATGCTCTGCCTGTCAAGTTTCATACACTGATCGTATGCTACGCGATAAAATTATTATCGGAGTCCACGATAAAAAACTACAATTAAAGCTTCTTGATGGAAAGGACGAGTCACTTTCGAAAGTAGTGGAGACGTGCAAAATTTTTGAGGCTGCTTCAGAAAATCGGCTGCTGTTGGACAGAAGCGACATCTCTATGGAAGTGAAGGCTATCGACATAAAGGAGGATATCAAACCAAATGAAAAGATTCAAGAAGTGGCAGCCATCAACCGTTACCCAAAATAGTGCTACAATTGCGGTCACCCATACATGCGTGGTCATCGTCGTAGTTGTCCAGCTGTCCGTGTGGAATGTTATACGTGTGGCGATGTTGGCCACTTTCAGCAAATGCTGTCGAAAGAAGACATCAAAGGATAACGAGATCGCTAAGACACCAAAGTCATCATCAGGAAAAGCAATACATTCTGTTCATTGGAGTGACGTAGGTAATGTATGCTTAGATCAGGTCTACAGTGCACATAAAAATGATTCTTGTGTCCATTCTCAAATTTGATCCCCTTAGAGTGAACGCGAATGTACATGAACAAGTATCTCCCAACAACCGAGAGAACAGATGGACGAAAGTTTATCTTGTCCATGGGTGTGCAGTAAAGTTCAAATTAGACACTGGCTCCGATGTTAACTGTATCCCCATCAACGTTGTTCGTAAGCTAGATGTTAAAATTCATAATTTCGAGAATACTTCTGTACTTGATTACAATGCTAGTACAATTCAGATTTATGGGAAGGTGAAACTTTGTTGTGTTGATGTGTCTGACAAAAGTGAACGATTTGCAGAGTTTTTGGTTGTTAACAGTAGTTGCGAGCCACTTCTTGGGCTATCATCATGCATAAATTTCGGATTAATTAAGCGTTTAAATGCCGTCACGGTGTTTCCAGTGAACAGGGAAGAATTTGTAAGTGTAGTATTGTTCTGAAAGAGAACTCGGTTCCAACGGTTCACTACAAAAAACGAATACCACTAGCTCTTCATGATCGCTTGAGGCAAGAGTTACAACAAATGGAAATGCAGGGAATAATCTCGCCAGTTGATTATCCTACCGACTGGGTGAGCAATATGCAAATAGTAGAGAAACCAAATGGGAAAATACGCATCTGTCTTGATCCCAAACCTCTGAACAAATGTATCAAGCGTGAACACTTTTTGATTCCTACACAAGAAGATTTGTTCAGCCGACTGTCAGGGAAGCGAGTATTTTCTGTCCTTGATTTGAGTAATGGATTCTGGCAAATGGAGCTTGACCTGAAAAGTTCGGAATTAACTACATTCATGACACCCTTCGGTCGTTTCCGGTGGAATCGTGTCCCGCTCGGGCTAAACAATGCCTCGGAGATGTTTCAACGAAAAATGGTTCAAATATTTGGTGATATAGATGGAGTTGAGGTCTATTTCGATGACTTAGCAATAGCAGGTGTGGATGAAGTAGACCATGATAAAATTCTTTCTATCGTCATCGATCGTGCTCGTCAGCATAACGTAAAATTTAATCCTGATAAGTTTCAATTAAGATCAAACAAATGAAGTTCATGGGGAGTATCATCGGTAACGGGAAGGTTCAGCCTTTGCACAAAGACATACAGGCAATAACTCAAATAAAAAAAAAACAAAATGTGTCGCTGATGTGTCGCAACTTCTCGGTTTGCTGAAATACCTCGCAAAATTTATCCCCAACCTATCACACCGTACCGCTAATCTCCGTAGGCTTACCTACCGTGGGGCGAAATGGCTTTGGACACATGAACACGATACTGAATTACGAGATCTACTCTCAGTAGTAACTGAAGCACCAGTTTTAGCAATTTTCGATCCTGCAAAGCCATGTACGATACAGACCGATAGTTCTAAGGATGGACTTGGATGTGTTCTACTTCAAGAACACCGACCAGTGGCATTTGCTTCACGAACTCTATCCCGTAGTGAGCAAAAATGGGCTCAAATTGAAAAAGAGCTTTTGGCTGTTGTTTTCGCCTGTTCTCGATTTCATTACTTTTTATACGGCCGTGAGTTTGGAGTCCAGTCTGATCACAAACCTCTTGAGACTCTTATTAAACGGGACATTGACGAAGTAACCCCACGTCTGCAACAAATGTTTCTGAAGCTTCTCAAATACTCGGGGTTATCCATTGTTTACACTGCGGGAAAGGACATGCTCATTGCAGATTGTCTGTCGAGAGCACCTTTACAAGAGACTGGAGAGCCTGATGCTCAATTAGAGGGAGTAGTTCACTCTCTCGTGAAGCAAGCGTGCATGTCAGAAGACAACTTGAACCTTTATAAAGACACTTTGATCCATGATGAACGTTACATGCGTGTCGTGCGGTATGTTGAACAGAGTTGGCCATCGTATTACAAGCTGGATGATCTTAGTCAAATGTTTTATAAATACCGTAATGAACTTCATTACGAAAATGGTCTACTGTTCAAAGACCATCGCTTGGTCATACCGACAAAATTACAAAGCAAGATCTGTAAGTGGCTTCACGCTCCACATTTGGGAATAGAGAAAACTATCGCTAGAGCAAGAATCCAGTTTTTCTGGCCTGGAATTACAAATGATATCTTGGAGGTGGTGAAAAGCTGTATGACTTGTGAGAAGTTTCAGCGCAATAATCCTAAAGAACCCCTTAAACAGGACGATCCACCTGATTATCCATTCCAAAAGGTGTCAACGGATATTTATGAGTACGGTGGACGAGATTGGCTGGTGTTGATCGATGCCTACTCAGGTTTCATTTGTTCTGATCGTCTTCAAGATAAATCTATGAAAAGTGTTTGCCTGTTATTTGATAGATTCTTCAATAGCTATGGATACCCCACACAGATCCGTAGTGATAACATTCCTTTCGACTCGTTTGAGTGTGCAAAGTATGGAAACAAAAATAATATTAGATTCACATTTTCTAGCCCGCGTCATCCCCAAAGCAATGGGTTAGCCGAAAAAGCTGTCGCAATAGCGAAAAATATTTTGAAACGATGCTACGAACTAGGTGAAGTCGACCAATTTCAGTATCGCTTACTTGAGTACAACACTACTCCCGTAGCTGGTATGCAACTAACGCCAAGTCAACTATTTTTCGGTCGACAGCTAAAGACGCGTTTGCCAGTAGATGACACTCTGTTGACTCGTGAAAACATAGCAGAAAGTGTAGTTCGCAGTAAGTTTAACCAAAAGCGTGCCGTACAAAAAAGCAACTATGATAAAAATGCGAGACCTTTACTACCGCTGGTTATTGGGGATAGTGTAATCTTTAAGAAACGTTCGAAGGAATGGCAATATGGAACAATAACGCGTGACGTGAACGGACGCTCGTATATAGTGAGAGACGGGTTTGGTAATTACTTCAGACGAAATCGCAGGTTAATGAAGCGTACAACTAATGATTATACCGACCTCAGGGATATGCTGATTGAAGATAGATTGATCGAATATTCTAAGAATCATGAAAAATCTCGAAGTGGCTACTCCAGTATGTTCCATAGCCAGATTCCTCAACAAAATACGAGCAGTCTTCCAGTTACTCCGGTCGTTGAACTCCTTTACGCATTTCGATTCTTTCCTCACCTGTCACTGACACAACTACTTCTGCTTTATCTGGTTCCGAACCTGCCATATGCGATAGTTCTTTGAACGACACCCAAGCTAAATACCAAACTAGCCGTAGTGGACGTCCAATAAAGTCACCGCAGCGTTATGGACAATGGCTTTATTAATTTTAAAGGAAAGCTTGTAATAAGAGTCATCCGTCTATAAATCTGTGAACCTTCTTATATTCACTCTTGTAACTAATACAAAGAAATAAACTGCAGTAGGGCATACCAACACCACGAACAAAGAGCTAGATTCTGGCCTCGTCACTCTCTCTCTCTCATTGTAACACAAACCAGTTTACTTTATGTAGTACACTAGAACGGTCATCATTAAAATATATTCTGCACACTTAAAACATAACCTACCCGTACAAATAAGATTGTTTGATTAAGAGTAAATTCTTTTATCAATAAATCATATTATTATGGGCAGATTTCGCTTGTATTAATCAAAAACTGAGAAAATTTGGCTTGTTTACATCAGACCAATGTCATGGCAACAGTTTCCTGAAGCTGCCGCCGATGATGATGGCGCTACTGTTGGAAATATGGTCATAAGCTCTGTTCATTGTGCCACATGTGTTACAGTACGGATTTTTCGCGTGCTTCTAACTATATTGAATGTAGGGCTATCCGGAACGTGTTGAAACATGTTTGAACGTGACCATTTATGTTCTGCACAAAATCCATAAAACGTTCAAAACAAAACAATCGTTTTTCGCTTTCTGCATTTCTTCACACCACTTGCAGCAACAGTTGATCTGGCATGGACGGTGCTTAAGCGGCTGTTTCGCGAGCACTGACAGTCTTTTGACGTATAATCGAGCCAGAGAGCCAGAGAAAAACGGCTTCAAGCGAAATGTATGGGGATGACGTTCGTGACAGGGATGTGGTTTACATATGGCACATGGGCCCTTTTCACATGTTTAGCGAGAAATTCGCTATAAAATTCAACATTTATTCCAATAAGTCTGGCAGCACTTATAGGTTGTTGTGATTAGAAAAATTATCAACATAATCTGAATTTTGTGTATTGTCAAGTTCTGTGTCGAAATATAAACTATTTTGTTTTCGAGATTTCTCACTTCTAGTTATGGCTGAACCAAGAGGATTTTTTGCGAGACTCGCCGTGGATAAAAGTCGAAACGACGAAAATCTCGCCAATTGTGACATGTCTAACGTAAGTAATAGTAATTTTGAAATGTCGCCTATATCTATATGTATCATGTTGCACGATAACCATCAGGTAACAGAGAACATGTTTAGTGTATTTTTTTTTGTGTTTCATTACATTTTTCAAATATGTTTTTATGAAGATTTCTCGTTCTTGGTTATTAATATTTGAAAATATTCCGAGTGAATAAAATATGTAGTGCATGGAAATAAACCCTGCAGAAAGCGAAAATAGCAAATCTTTTTCCATGAATGCTAGACCAATTTTCTATGTACTTCCAGGTTTATATGGTATAACCTGAGATTTTTTTCAATTATTTAACAACGGAAAAAACAAGAATTTTTGTAAAACCATACTTTGCTCTTTTATATTTTTCCAGAAAAACTATAAAAGAAATAAATGAGTATCAAACATATTTTGAAGTTTGAAAAATCCTTGGCGAATGCTCTACAATAAAATCTTACCCGGTCAACATTGAATGTAACACAATGTTGCTGTGCTGTAACACCGAAGTAACATTGTTACGTTACAAAGTTATCTGATCACAACATAACTGTTACTAAAAGAAGGGTAACATTGTTATGTAACAGCATTTAACGTACATGCAATGTAACAAAAATGCTTTACTTGTAATGTAACGAAATATCCTTTATGTAATGAAATTGTTATGCTGCGATTGTTATTAATTATGCACATTTCAAGATTAACAAAATGTAACGTAACATTTATCTTAATTAATAGTTTCAGGCGCATCAATATTGTATTTGAAATATAAAATATAGTAAACACAGTCAGGTTTCTTTACGCGGGGATACGTTCCAAATTTGTATGGAACCGCGTAAAAAAGACTAAATTGAGTTAAAATAATAACGTAGAAAACCGTCCCAAAACGTGCGAACTTTGATTGAATATGGTGGTGGTCAGTCTAAAGATCAAAATGCAATATTACAATTTTTTTAGTATTTAAGTTATCCCAGTGAAAAAAATGTTACATCCGTGAGTTTTATTTTGTTGAAACCGCGAGATTTTTCAAAAGCGTGCGGGACACTTTTAATGAACGTGGGACCAGTGCACAGTGGTCCAATAAAGCAAAAAGTGGAACTTAATTCCATAGCGCCTTTTACCTTCATCCTAGCTTGAACGTGTCTTCGGAACAATTGTTTGTATGAATGACCCACATAATCACAAATTGTCAAAAAGTATGGAAAGTTCACTAAAAATAAAAAAATAACTCTTTTGTGTTAAGAGATAGAAGAATAGTTTATTCAGCAAAGTTGTAAAAGATTCAAAAATATAAAACTTTGTTGAACAAAGGAAAATTCTATCTTCTTTCGGTACAAAGTTATAAAGTATATAACATGGAACTTACTTAAAAGTTAGTTTTTTATACTTAACTTTTGTTAGTTGCATTTTACACGAAAGTATTGTTAAGAGGAATTATTAGGGCATACAAAACACACATTTTTGTCAAAAGCCATATATCTCTAGGACTTTTCCTTACAAAGTTATATCATATTTTAGCTTATTTTTTGCTAACTTCAAGAACGTATAGGTTAAAAAGGGGCAGGTGAAATCATGATGTCAATTTTTTTCCTTGAAGTTAAGCTGAGGTACTATAAACGCCTTTAGGTTCCATTTGTCCCAATCCACCCATAATAGAGTACGGCGAGCATATGTTACAGTAGGTTTTCTTATATCCAAAATACTAGCTTTTTTGTGTTGAAAGATAGAGGAATGGTTAATTCGGCAAAGATTTAGAATGTGCAAAAATATGAATCTTTGCAGAACAAACAAAATTCCTATCTTCATTGGGTACAGAGTTACAGAGTACTTTCTGTAAAAGTTACTTAAAAGTTAATTTTTTGCACTTAACTTTTGTAAGCTACATTTTACAAGAAAACGTTGTTCTAAAGAAGCATTTGGGCATACAAAACACACGTTTTTGTTGAAGACCACACGTCTCCAGGACTTTTCCTTACAAAGTTATAGCATGTTTTAGCTTATTTTTCGATACAAACACCTACCCCCTCTCCTCCCCCTTCCCCAGTGGCCATCACCAGAATTGTACATAATATGCACAGGCAATACAACAACACATGTTACATACAATGCCACCGTATTTTCAGTAGCCAATACTAACACCGGCCTTAGGCCTTTGTCATGCAGAATGCGGCGAGACGCGAATAGCGTCGAAACAGTTCGGGATGTGCTTGGACGCGCGTAATCATTTTCATTGTTAATATTATTCCTCACCGTGAAAAAAGACACTTGTCGCGCCTTGCCGCATACTGCATGGCGAGGGCCTCAGTTTCCCACCTACCCCTTCTCTAATGAAGCTGCATTCAATGCTTGAAGCGACTTGCGGAGAGTGTACAACGTTGTCAAATTTCAACGCTTTCCGTGTTTGTTCTCATCTCTTCAAGTTCACTGATGGGAGTGCACGGAATCAGCACTAACACATCGGTCTTGCAAACCAAATCCACTGGCCACACGCGTACACGCTCTGTATGTAGATACATAACAATATTGTGAACATTGATAAGTGCACTGCGCAGAGAGGTTTTTGGTCTGTTTTATGCCTCTCGTTCGCATTACTTATTGAATTCCAGAGTTAAGTTATATTAGAGTAGGTCACATGTATTTTGACGTAGGACTACGTCTAACCGCACTATATCGAGATACATTCCGCGAAAACTAAAACCAAGATGTAACGTCGGAATGAAAGATTTCAAAAGGTTATACTGATGTAACCACATAATGGATCACAATAATCAATATGTCGTTGGATTGATAAAATAATGGACAATTTTGTGATTCCTCAATTTTCATTATCACTTCAGTGTTAAACAGTGAAAATTGAATAAAAGTTTCAAGGTCGAATTTTCACCAACAATGTACCAATTATATGCGAGCACGCCTGGCACAGACTTCTTGAATAGACACCAACTGCCTGCTGTGATATCCTGTATAGCAGTGGCAAAAAAAAATTTGACAGAATCTCCCCGTCCCAATAGGTCAACTAATGTTCGCTCCCATGAGCCTAGACTATTTTGATGCCTTGAAGGTGAAGCTTTTTCGTAAAGTTCGTAACCACCTCCATTATCAGACAGTTTTACGTTCTGCTGTTAGAAAGAATGTTATTAAAACTGATGTGGAAAACATGCTGGCACAGATAACAGTACTGCACCGAGCAATGCATGAATAGAGCGCTGGCCACTCCTCGTCTATCAGTGCAGTAGAACTCGATATTCATTTGTGGGCAGCCAAGCCAAGTAAAGACTACATTGCCGCTGTCGACGCACAGTGGGGCGTGTTGGTTTAACGCGTAGGTATCGTTTTGCGATCTGGAACACAATCGAATTGCCGTTTGAATTGTCTTCTTCTTCTTCTTGTTTCATATAGTAGCAAATATCAGAATTCAATTTGATTATTCGGGTGCCGCAAAATACACTGCGGCACCGGGAACAACAAAATTCTGTTCGTATCGGTAGAGGCAGATAGCAGGGTATATAAAATAGGTCCATTGTACAGATAATATGCGTTGTTTATTTTTGAACTCTACACTGTTTTTCTCATGTCCATTTTAAATTTTCTGTAAATATACATTTTAGGTTAAAAACTGCAATTCTTTATCGTTATTTTTTCCACGAACTTGTAACTGCAGGAAAATTTTATTGTGTGATATCTTTGCTGCATGGTGATCGGAGAGTGAGCCATCGTTCACAAGATAAATAAATATTGTTTAATCTCTTCTAAATCGTACTCAATTTAGGTCTGTATAGAAGCTTGCGTTCTCGCGTATTGAAGACAATTGACTGTATGTTGTAAAATGTTAAAGAGAATATTTTTTCTTCTAAAATAGAGTGCTGCAAATAAACAATCAAAATACAGACCCCGTTCGATTTTGCCAAACACGACACGGCAGAATTTTCCTGTTGTCAAGATTGAATCATGCCAAAAAAGAACGGATATCTTTTCATGACTTTTTTCATAGATATTTCCACCAATGAACTATTTTTCGTTCCAAGTCGTTTGAGGTGTCGCTTGATGAATTAAGACTGACGACCTTGATACTTGATATTACTACCCGAGTAATTAGTAATTAGGCTTAGTACTGCTTAGATCATGATCATTATATTATCGGCACATGTTCCGGTCATATTCCAGGAACCGTTTTACCGGTTCCAGTCATCCGCTTCGGCAACATAAAGAACCAAAACACCCTTCTTTTGGAGGATGTTGAGCTTAAATTGGTTTAAATAATCGAGAAAACTAAGAAATGTGATTAGACATAATCGCTCGTTTTTGGCACATGTGTGCCAAAATCGAACCGCTTTGCACTGGCTCAAATCAAACAGAGCCTCAATGGGAAATATTAAACTATTGTAGTCCAACGGCAACTATGCGGTCGTGTCTTGGATACCACCACATCTGTTCAACTGAAGAACCAAAAACGAGACAGAATCTCTTTATTTTAAGTATCGACATCTAGCGGTGGAGAGAATGCATTTTACACTCGAAATTTCATCACGCTTATATTCCATTCATTCAACAAAAGGACCGTATGAGCTCTCGCCGCTTTTTCGTCGAGAGAATCCTTTGTTCTCCCCGGTGCTGGTATAGCGAGGGTGCCTTTTCATGATAAACGTACAGTGCTACCTGCATACGTGCAACGGTTTTTATGTAGATATTTTTTTAATGAATTTCATTTTTGCCAAAGTTGAAAACTGAATATCTTGACTAACGACAATTATTTTTTTACATTGTACCTAATGTCGTAGGCAGTGCTGGTACAGCGCGTCTGATATGCATTTCTAGCAATGTTAGGTATAAAAAACGGTACGAGAAAAAAATATTGTCGTTGATCGAGAAATTCGGTTTCCAAGTCCAACGAAAATATTCAAGTAAATCAACTAACAGGTTAAAATAGTTTCAACAGTCGTGAGGTGTACGAACCAAGAAAATTTGTTAGACAATGTTTGAATGGTTGAAAGATTTTTAGTTTAATTTGTTCTATTGACGTTGATTGTGAATTGTTACTGAATTTCCACTTCAAAGATCTCTTGAATGCGGCCCTGTGTGAGGTGCGGTCGGTCCTGTGAACTTGATTTTGATAGATTCAACTATTCAAGATCACCTTTTTGCCTGATTATTAAAGCAAAAAAAATAGTTTTTTGGTGCATGTTCAAACTATTGGAGCGAACTGTTCGAACGATGCACTGTAAAATCAATGTAGGATGGAACAGCAAAAAATGAATGCGAAAGCTTGGGCACCAATTTGCTGCAGAGTTTTGTTCGAAGTTGCATATCTGTTCTGTGATACCACCCTCCTACTATTTTTGTGCACTAGAAATGGTACACATGGAGCAATACTAGTTGATCATTGATACTGTTTGATGGATTTTTTTAGCTTTTGAATTTTGTTAGTTACCGTCTGCCGGGGTGAAATTGTGCCAAAAAAGGATACATTTTTATTCCTTAGCTCTTAATGTACACATTTAGGCAATGAGTTTGATCCAAATCACGTCAATGCACACTTAAATGTTTAGTTAACTACTGCCGCAAATATGGTTTAGTTACAATAAACTATGATTTTGCCAAAATTTAATGAACTTTGGCCTAATCTCACCCCTTCCATGGGGTGAGATAGTGCCAAAAACACAAAGTTGACTTCAACACCTGAAAAATGAACAGTAGTGTATCTACGAATAATTCACATGAATAACATGATAAAACAGTAAATAAAGGGTCGACCATAAGCAACGTGGACTATTAAGGGGCTGTAGGGGGTTGACCAGAAACTACGTTTCATATGGATTTTAGAAAAATGTATGACTGGATCAAATCGATATTTGGAGTAACCAGTTATGAGAATGTGGCTTATAGACAGTCTCTATACACATAGTGGCGTCTCCAGGTAGCTTAGAAAGAGAAAAGGTTAGGACATAAGGCCTGAGAAGACTTTTCGTTTCAATTGTTATATGTCATTGACCACTGTATATTCCATTGGAGATATTAAAACCGTTGGAAACGTACCCACAACCCTCCTTCCTCGCTGAAAAAGTCGTCAGTTAATATAGAATCGGTGTACAACATTTTGTTACATTCCATAAGTAATATCAGTCAGTGTAAATTTCCATCTAACAGTTGTTAGCTTACTGTTCTCAAGCTTTTAGTCATTATTTCAAATAATACCTTGGCTAGACAACACACCCTATGTAAACAATGCAAATGTTTTGGTGTATACTGATATAATTTTGTCGTAAATATGAATGCCGTACATTGTACCGTTCATACGATAGGAAGAATACGATAGGAAGAATAACACTTTTTAATTCCTAAAAGTACTCCTCCATATGGTGTGTCTCGATCAAGGCGAATAATATTAAAATCAAGGAAGTTGAGATCAATATTTGAAGTAAGCCAAGTTTCACAAAGGGAAAATGCATCGCATTTGTTTCTATTTATCAAAACTTTAAACGAATCAATTTTTGGTAAAATACTTCTGCAATTCCACTGTAAGACAGAGATAGAATCCTGTGTACGCAGTTGAATTAGGCATCGAAGGATACAATCGCTGCAAGGAGGGGCCATTGGGCAGTCAACTGCTTCAAAAATGATCTAACTGTTGGGAGGAATGCTGTAAGAAAAAATTTAATTGGATCGGGTACATTGAAAGTTGTTACATTCCATAAGTAATATCAGTCAGTGTAAATTTCCATCTAACAGTTGTTAGCTTACTGTTCTCAAGCTTTTAGTCATTATTTCAAATAATACCTTGGCTAGACAACACACCCTATGTAAACAATGCAAATGTTTTGGTGTATACTGATATAATTTTGTCGTAAATATGAATGCCGTACATTGTACCGTTCATCATAGCTTGGCACAATCTCACCCCAAAAGGGCTCGAAAAGTGTACAGTTTATAAAAACATTATTTCCTGAGCCAACACAGATTTAATGCATAATATTTCCTCAACACATTCAAGACGACATCCTAACATAGCAACTGAGCAGTAAGTTGATGAGATTTCTTGAACGGGTTTGTTTGCCTTGGACATTTTTGGATAACGTTATTTGCGCATGTTTTTCACCCTGTACTTTGAAACATTATTTAAGTGAAACAGTTCATTGATATTACCTATATTCCATTTGCAGTTGTGAATAAATATGTCACGTTTCATAAAGTGTTCAATTTGAGGTAGTAGGTTCTAGAAATCTCAAGTAATCTAACATACACACATTTCCCGTTTTGGCTCAATCTCACCCCCGTGGCTTAATCTCACCCCGGCAGACGGTATTCTTGAAATTGATATGAAGCCCCCACCGCTTCCGCTGAGACGCTACAGGTTACCGCAATATACCCCCCCCCCCCAAAGCTGTCCACGTGGTATGTGGATGGCCCCTAATTCATATAGAAAATAAAAAAAATGCTAAAAAGCTTCACTCCGCATTTTGGGAAGAAGTTTGAAATGGATATACCGTTTGGTTCAAACTTCGAACACTTCAGAATAAAAATCGAATTATTATAGTTAGTGTAATCAAAAGTATGATTATTAAATATCATTTTGTTCCTTTAATGTTCTTTACCCAATGATGTGTAACCATAGGCGCCAACTGTGGGGGGGGGGGGGGCCAAGGCACTTTTTGCCCCTCTAATATTTTTCCCGAGGGGCAACGTATCATTTTGCCCTCTCAATAATTCTAGAAAGTTGGCGTCTCTTTTTACGTTTTCTTATTTGTTATTTTGTTTTCGTTGATCTTACTTGTTATTTTGAGGCTTTACAACCCTCACGCCATTTTGCAAAATTGTGGTCTATGATAGTTACTATTAAAAACTGCCGTTCCAATTACTAAACGTCAAGACGTATCGCACGCATTTTTTTCTAGAATTAGATGTATGAGATTTTTTCGAAACTCTCGCCTCCCTCAATAATTCTTTAAAGTCGGCGCCCATGTGTAGCTCTTTACTGTAGAACCACCAGAATCAACAGGCGTTGAAAAAAGTGACAGTCAGTGTTGTGAGACGGTTTGCCTTTCTATTTCTTAGTGATTACTGTTCGGAATTTGAATCAATGCCGTTTTCTGAAATCTCGTTATTTTCATAAACAACACATGTTTAAATCCATATAAATAGCATTTAATTGCAACAAGAATAAAATAACCAACATGATAAACATTTAAAGGCCCAGATACACACGGCGTAATAACGTCTTCTCCATACAAAACGGAAGGCGGGATAGCGATCACACCTGCTATTTTGTATGGAAAAGCGCCGTGTGTGTATTTGGGCCTTAAGATCGATGAGAAAATTCATTTGTCGTTGATTTTTTAGCGCAAGAAGTTACATCATGGCTGATTTGCTCAAAACTTAATGCAATACGGTATATTGAATATAACCATTCTGTGGAAAATTCTGGGGAGCTAAAAAATTCCTTGTGTGAAATGGGAGCGCTTTTTGCGATATTGGAAAGCTCTTGTATCCGAAAGCGAAATAAAACAATTTTTGGCGATGATTAAATGTTATTAAAATGAGCAATGGACTAAGAACATTTTGTTTTGCTTTGCTGAAAGCGGTTTGCGTTGAGGCTGTGGTTAAGATTTTCAACTCATTAGTTCGGAAAGTCAACCTCGCTTGAAGTGATCTTTTTAGTTGTACTTGTTTTTTGTTACGATACTATACTGCCGCTCTTCGCATATCCGTCCCATAGCGATATTTGATGATTTTGACTTTTTCGTGGGAATCTGTTTAAAATCATCTCAAGTATTTTAAAAAATGGTAAAATAGTAAACTTTGTTCGTTAAATATGAAAAATCAAAACCCGTTTGTCGAAAATATTCGCATAACAGTCACGTTAATTTTATTGATCGTAGGGGGCTTACTGACGTCCTAAAGTGTCCTTTTTTGAACCATACTATGCAATGGAAATGCTTATTATTCTGAATTAAACTCTAATCATACTCATTTTACACAATTAATTTAATAATTTACTTGTATGTTGCGCTATTTGCGTATTACTTCCTCGTGTTATCACATTAGTTTGAAACTTTTCCCTTCTTTTTAAAATGTGTACGTAATTTTTAAACAAAAAAACTGAAAATCCACTTTATTTTGAAATCAATATTCTAGCATGAAAAACACTCTTGTAATAGCTGGAAATGCATGGATAATAGCAATGTAGACATATCCAAACATAATTAGTAAAGATTACGACAAATATCAAGCTTTTCGAGCGCTTTTTATCACAAATTCTAGAGGGAACTTTAGTTTTCAACACTTCGTATACATTCCACAACCCCGGGTCCAGGATTAAACCTTGCGGCACCCCTGCGATGATTGGGACGCACTTCTGACCCTCCTCCGTGTTGTAAACTAGATCTCGATTCTGGAAATAATTTTCCAGAATCTTGTACAACGACACCGGTACGTGGATGCTCCTAAGCGCGAGCGCTATGGAGTCCCAACTGGCACTGTTGAACGCATTCCTCACGTCGAGCGTGACGAGTGCGCAGTAGCGAATGCCTTAACTCTTACGCTGAAGTGCTACCTCTGTCGTCTTAGTGACAGAGAGAATAATATCCAGCGTGGACCTACCTTTCCGGAAGCCGAACTGGTTACTTGCCAGACCGTTTACACCCTCTGTGTACTTCACCAGTCTGTTGAGGATGATCCTCTCAAGCACCTTGCCCGCATTGCCCAGCAGACAGATAGATCTGGATTCCGCATTCTTCGGGCTGTGTTCCAAAGAGTGCTCATCGATGTCTCCCTCGACGTCTCATTTACGCCAGCTGTACCTCCCTTCTGGAAGGTCAAAACCGCGTCGGATCTTTGCGTGTAGACATCGGAGCACTCTTGGTCCCACCACGGAGTGGGAGGCCGTTCTTTGATCGTTACGCCGGGATATTTCTTCGTTTGAGCTGGCAACGCGGCATCGAGAATCAAGCCTGCGAGGAGGTTGTATTCTTCAAGTGGTGGATGATGTTGAATCGCCTCGACCGCTTTTGAAATCATTTCCTCGTATAACTTCCAATCGACATTCCGTGTGAGGTCACACGGAATGTCAATTGGTCGCATGCGAATTGACCCGTTAGTAATTGAAATAAGAATAGGCAAATGGTCGCTACCGTGAGGATCGAGGATTACCTTCCATGTGCAATCCAACCGTAGCAACGTCGAACATAAGGATAGATCCAAAGCGCTTGGGCACCATTGTTTAAAATAGTCATGTCGAAGTCATCGCAAAGGTTATAGATTAAAGAGGAGCGGTTATCATTGTAAGGGGAACCCCAAGCCACGCCATGAGAGTTGAAGTCTCCCAAAATCAAACGTGACGAGGGAAGAAGTTCTATTAAATCAAAGAGCAGCCGTTGCCCAACCTGTGCTCTGGGAGGAATATATATTGAGGCAAAACAAAGCTTTTTACCTTGTATTGTCATTTGACATGCGACAACTTCGATGCCTGGAATCGAGGGGAGGATAATACGATAGGAAGAATAACACTTTTTAATTCCTAAAAGTAATATTAAAATCAAGGAAGTTGAGATCAATATTTGAAGTGAGCCAAGTGTCACAAAGGGAAAATGCATCGCATTTGTTTTTATTTATCAAAACTTTAAACGAATCAATTTTTGGTAAAATACTTCTGCAATTCCACTGTAAGACAGAGATAGAATCCTTCATATACGCAGTTGAATTAGGCATCGAAGGATACAATCGCTGCAAGGAGGGGCCATTGGGCAGTCAACTGCTTCAAAAATGATCTAACTGTTGGGAGGAATGCTGTAAGAAAAAATTTAATTGGATCGGGTACATTGAAAGTTTCAAAAATTCAGCCCACAATGTCAGAAAATTTCACTAATCCAGAGTTTGTTTCATCAACTGGATGTGCAAAAGGAACAACTGGGGTTTTAGATGTTCCTGGCAGTGCTGGGTACTCCTTCTGGGACTTCAAATTTGCAAGCCCAGGAGGAGTTTGCTTCGGTTTTTCTGCAGCACTGTTTGGTTTGTTTGTAACTTTCATTTCACTTTTAGAAATCTTTGGACCTTTTCTGGGAAGTTTGGGAGAGGAAATATTTTTCCTCTTTCTAGACTCCCCAGGATTGGCGTAAGATGTTCTCGCTGGTGAATCGTCAGAATCGGTTTCATCAGAGGACAACAGATCAAAAGGGTTTGATGTAATGGGAGAAGTGGTAACGGTCTTCTTCAGCATCTCAGCGTAAGATCGCTTCGAACGCTCTTTGAGAGACCTCTTTATTTTATCCCTGCGCTGCATGTACACCGCACATGTCGAGAGCTGTGAGAGCCCACAGTGAATGCATTTTTCAGCATTTTTACTGCAGGAATCATCCGCATGATTCTCCCCACACTTGCCACAACGTGCTTTATTGCAGCAGTAGGCGGCGGTGTGGCCTAAATGCTTACAATTCAGGCAGTTCATGACGCGAGGCACATATAATCGCACAGGGAGACGAACCCGGTGGATCGAGACGTGGCTTGGTAGTGCTGACCCGGCGAACGTAACTCGAAACGAGTCTGACGGAGTGTATACTTTTTTGCCACCGATGATCGATACTGACCGCAGTTGCCTGCAGTCGAGCACCTTTACATCTTACTTTCCAATATACACTCGACAGACAGACTCGAATCGGTTATGACACCGTCGATCTCCACGTCTCGTGCGAGTATGTAAACGCGATACTCGCGTGTGTGAAGAGCTCATAGCAGGCTATATCGTTGGCCTCTTTCAGGTTACTGACCACGACACGGAGCTTGTTAGGTCGGACCTTGAAAATTTCGGTCACGCCCTTGTACTCCTTCGTCAGGTCCTTAGAAATCTGCAAGATGTTCAACTGTTTCGATTTCGGTTCCGCCTTTGGCCGAAAATAGACAGTATAGCTGCCCTAGGCTCCGTCTGGGTAAAGCCTGTGGCGAGGGGGGACTGAAGAATGAACATGGGAGGGGGTAACAGAAGGGTCAAGGTCAGAGGGATACGGGGATGGTGGCGCGGGAGGCGAGGGATCTACATCCATCGCGCTAAGTCTCGCGCACTAGCGCTGACAAGAACACGTACCTCTTTACTTCTTCCTTCCAGCAAGGTTGGTTGTCCGATCGTTCGAAGCTGCAGCCGTTACAACCAGCAGCACCAATACAGCCACTAGCAGCGAGCCGGGTGCGAGATCACTCTACGTAGCGACACAACTCAACTGTCGAATGGCCTTGAACACGAAATATCTATTCACTGTGCACAGATCTAGCGTTCGACATCGGAACGAAAACGTTGGGTCCGCGTTCCGGTCCGGCACAAAATCGGAACTAGCTCGTGCCGGTCCGATTTGGGTTCGGTCCGATTGGCTTCGTTCCGGTTCCGGTCCGAAGTCCGGGAACAAAAGTTGCCAGATTTTTCAAGAGCGTTATTTTAGTGAAAAAATTATCATAAAGACTTTTATGCGCGTTGGAAAGTGTTTGGCTAAATCAGAACAATACAAACTAAATTTTGCAATTTGTTTTTCTATTTTTTTATTATATTTTTTCTAATTGAAAAATTTGTGATGTAGTAACAAAAAAGGGCTGGTTCTACAATTTTCCTAGTTTTGGAACATTTATTTGAGCCAATATTTCAGTAAAAGTAGCTGCCGGATTCTTTTCCTACTTAGTCTTACTTAGTCTGTTTCTGATGATGTGACGACGTCCCGTTCCGAAGGAAATTTGTTTTCAAGTGGAACACTCGACGCAGGAACACACAGGACGTCTCTTGCCATTAACGACAGTTTCGGATGATGAAAAGAAGATCAATAATACCTTAAATGAAACAAAAATTATGTATATTGTAACTCACTTTCCACAGACTTATCATGTGGTAAAACGATTGTTTCCTCTCCTAGATAGACATCTAGTTCGTTCCTATTGTTTGTCTTCTCTTCATCATCTGTACCACTAGGTCAGTGGCAACCAAATTTACTTCCGAGTTCGTAGGAGTTTCCGGTTTATAGCAAGAGATCCACAGAAACACTGCACGTTTCATTTTTAATTAGGGTAGGGAACATATTCTAAGCAGCTTCAGGAACCGCCCGTGTATTCAGACGAAATACTCGAAATGTATTGGAAGAAATTCAAACAGTAGTATATCAATTTGTTCTTTATCGTTTTCTCTGTCAGAACTTGTTTTCAGATTGTAAAACTAAGTTAGCAAACTTTAACAATGATTAATTAAAGTTACCAATCGAGGGACACTATTCCAATCACCCCGAACCTATTTTAAGCAGTTTCCATCTGTTTTGCAGGCGTTTTTCTGCAGCACCCGAAGTGGCTCCTGAATGGCTGCAATATAGGTCGATTTGTTTCAAATGATGTTCGTTCACAGATTTCTTTGTGATTAACGGTATTTCTTGTATTCGTAAGACAGCTAGACAATCAAAGTTTTCGTTTCCATCATTGAAATTGTCGATATTGACCAAAAAGCAGGAGTTTGAGGCCTGTATTCTGCGACTGATTAAAATAGGCGCCACTGCTTAAGCTGTGTCTTATCCTATATCTAACAGTTTTACAGTCAGGTTATTGTTCGTTGAGCAATGGTGAGACTCATATCGATACTAGTTTAAAAATTTTTGAAAGTGTAGGGTACGGGTCGGCTTCGGGTTTTGTGAAAAAAATATTTTCGGGTTCGGGTTTGAACGAAAAAAAAAGTTTCGGGTTCGGGTCGGGCTCGGGTTTCGACCGAAAAAAAGATTCGGGTTCGGGTCGGGTACGGGTTTGAAAAACATCAAACCCGACCATCTCTAATACTCGGTACAAAAGTATTGAGTAATTTAGCATTGATATCGTTAAAAGTGCTATACTCCTTTATCGATATTTGGAAACTGGTAAAAAGTTCAATGCAGTGGAGCACCACTGAAAATAATGAAAATAAATCATAAAGTCTATTATGTATGTTAGAAACAGTTTGATTGAATTAAATAATGCAAAACGAGTTTTGTTGTGAAATTTTACTTGACTTCCTAAAGTGTTGTGTTAGTCAAATTCAGAGAGACACGTTGTTTCTCAACCATAGAATACCTACACTCGATTATCAGACTCGATTATCCGGAATGTAAAAAAGACATTCCGGATAATCGAATCACAGAAAAAATATTCAAGTTTGCGATTAACGAACATGAAATAAATATTTTCTTTTTTTATTTCACATGTATGATGCTGTGGCGTAACCAAACATTATTTCAAAGGCGAAAAGGGGTAAAATCTTGAGAAGCAAAAACAAAACAAAAAAAAATTGGACATTGATTATTTTTACATAATTCGAACATCTCCCAAACATGCCAGAGAAGTTAATGGTAACAAATATTCCAGAAGGGATGGTAAAGGATAAGATTTAGAAAGAAAAGTTAGATACGAACACAAAAAAAAAATTCCGGATAATCGAGTCCGACATGTACTTAGCTGCGAAAAATAAATATATTTACTCATTGAAAATTTTGTTTTTATTAAAATCAGTGTACTTTGCAGAAATGAAAAATCGTTGTGAATTTACCAAACATGTTCCTTTTTAAGCGTGGTACACAGTTGAAAAGAAAATAGGTTCACGAAATTTTGCCCTTTTTACCAAACGGAATTTTGACAGCTGAGAATGCTTCACAGTAACGATATCTGACGTTAGTGAGCGCATGATTTTTGCTTTTGTTTTCTAGAACACTTGAACACACTTGTTTACCAAACGTGATCTGGTGTGAGAGCAGTGATGCCAGGTAATTTTTTCAAAAGTCTTCATGGTCCGCGAAAAAATGTCTTCCTACCCGAAGCCCGAAGGCTGAAAAACTGTCGAGCAAAACAAAAAATCGGGACATTATCACACATTTTTCAATGTCTTCACATGTTTTCTCCAATGTCTTCACTTTGTCGTCACAAAAATGAATGTCTGCATCGTACACTCAAAATATTTTTTCGCGTTATTGTTACGTACTATACTATACTTGTTCATTTTCTGTCATTCTGCATGATTTATGTGACAAACATAACATCTACGTGAAAATCTCATGCATACTATGGTTAATCACGTACCATCTACGCGAACGTGACAACGTCAAACAGGATGTATCGCGTGAATTCTCTGTGCGAGAATAACCAGAAATCAAAATGGCGAAGCTGTTGTCTGATTCTGAACATAAAACAGAATTTCTGGATGGCTTGCAAATAAGTGAATTTTCCAAAAATCCTGATAAACTCGAGACTTGAGCTTACAGGTTTCACACAGCTTCAGTTCAAAGGTGGAAGGGTTACCTGAACAAAAACAGCTGTGTAATACTATCATGTAACACGTAAAATGTAGCATATTACATGTGATAACTAACATGTCGTTTGTTCTGTACATGTCACACGTAATATGTAACATGTTACACGTAATGTAACACGAAAAATGTAACATGTAAAATATTATGTAATATGTAACATTTTGGGTTACATGTAATGTTACACGTGACATCTTACATGGGACATGCTATACGTACCATATAACCTGTGACACTAGCCATTTTATACGAATTACCGTCATTTTCTTTGTCTTTTACCAGGTTTGTGTACATAGACAACTCTGTTCCGAAACGATTCGAGGATTCCAGTGAATATATATATGAAGTCAGAGTGGTCTATGTACTTTGGTGAGATAAAATCACCGATTCCGCAAAGAAACTGTTAATTTTATGTATCCCAATGTTAAACCACTTCATAACCTTTATATTAGAACATTTTGTTTGAAAGAATCCGTTGAACAAATGACAATCACGTAGAATCTACTAGAAAGCGATAGTGGAAAATATTCACGTAACTTTTCCGGTAACTATAACGTGAAAAATATTTTGAATGTAGGCTAAATGTCTTCCAATCTGGCATCGCTAGATGTGAGACGACCAACCAACTGCCTGATTCTTTCAGTACCTGAATAATGTCAGTGCTCATTATTCCGTGTATGAACGAGTGACATTTTGCTTCGCAGCAGTGTTCACAGCAAGTGAACGTTGTTTCCCTTTTCGGTTTATGATTTCTTTTCAGCTGCGTACTAGCTACTAGAACAGATTTCATTGCCTGAATTTTACATGGGATTGAGATAGGAAAACGAATTCCTTTTTGAACTGCATACTGCGCTTTAGAATAAATACCAATAATGAATTAAATCTGCTAATTTTTACTCTGACGTAGTTGACGAGGAGTCATGATTTTTAAAATGGATGATCTCCTGATCATTAGAGCTTCACAAAACTTAGCCTTGAACGACTGAACTGGAACTCTTTCGTCATGTTTCTTTGTGTCAACTGAATTTGTTCCTAATTCAACTATTTCATATTTTTTTCATTATATTTTAACTGCTGAACTGATTTAGCGAGTGGCAAGTGTGGCGGAAATCATGTTGGTATGAACTTGTCGGCGTTCTTAAGACTTAGAGAATATTTCAGACTGTGGTGGTTTGTCATTATTAGATTTCTGTCTTGATTGCCTATTGACGCTTGGTTTTTCAAATAAACATTACATATCTTATCTTTCCAACCACAATATAATTGAAAAAGTTAAAAATACAAAAACATAATTTACGCTTTTATAAGTTATTAGGATATTATGATAAATTATATAAATTAAAGTACAAAAGTCATATTTAATGAAGTTTAATTAATTAGCTGTCTAAACTATAGCGAAGCTTAAAAACGTGAAAAATTTGGAAAGTAAAAATTACTTTCTAGCACGATGTACTCCGGTTGGTTACATTTTTATTTTGGTTAACTACAAACCACTCTAATGAGAAACAAGTTTAAAATACCTAATGAACATAAAAACAATTTACATCTGGTTTGGTACGAGTTTTGCAAATGACCAGAAGCCAGTTTTAGAAAATTCCATGTTGAGCCCTCGGTTGCCCAAAAAACGGCGGAGTCCCAGAAGGCCGATTTTTGACCAAAAATATTCGTTCGAGATAACTCTAGATGTCGACGTTTTAAGTATTTCTAAGATCGCATCGAAAAAAAAGTTTCGGCTTTCCCAATGTCATGTACTCCTCCTCCTTTGGTAGATTTTCGAGGCTCGACGATTCACAACTTTGAGCGCTTTGAGGCACTCTTAAATCACGTCCGATTGAGCGGAAATTTTGCATAGATGGTTTTTCGGGCCAATAAACAAAATATGCATACGGTTTTCGAAGTTCGATGATGATTTTTTTTCCATACAATCATTGACACCCTAACATATACCTATTTGCTTTAAAATATGTTACTTGGATTGAAATTACGTACATTCATAGCTAGATAAATATTTCAAAAGGTCCTATCTGCTTTCATCGTTTTTGTCTTTTCATTTTGGTAATAGTTCAGCTTTAGTAACTCTCCCAATAGCTCCGTTCTGGTCCGGTCCGGAATTAAATCGAACATTGAAACCGGAAAAACTTCGGACCGGACTTTTTGGAATCCAGGTCTGATGTCGAACATAACTATTGATATAAAGTTAGGTTTTTTAACGCGTTTTTTTACGAGTTTTTCACGCTGATTTTTGAATTACGCGTTTTTTTTGCCACACGGATTTTGGAATTAACGCGTTTTTTACGCGGATTTCCAAATGAACGCAGTTTTTTACGCGATACCTCGCTAATTCATAAAATTTCCACGGGTTTTCGAGTTTACGCGGGTTGAGAACCAAACACTTCTGAGTATTTATTGAGTAAAAGACTTAGTCAAAAAAAACCCTCCGCCCTCCGAAAGATCCGAAAAAACCGTCAAAGAGGACAATTTTAAATACGCGGATTTTCAAATTAACCTGGGTTTTTTTACACGGTTTTTTAAGAGGTACGTATCCACCGCGTAAAAAACCTGACTGTAAACGAAAAAATGAAGGGGGGGGGGGGGCAAAATAAGTTTTTGCCTGCAGCTCAAATCAGTCTTCGTAATTTTTTTTTTCACTGAAAATGTCCGGGGTCCGGAAAGCATAACCCGGTCAGTTCCGAGGTCCGAATGGCTCCGTTCCGGTCCGATCCGGAAAATAATCGGACTTTGAAGGTTCCGGTCCGATCGGACTTCGGACCGGACCGGACCGGACCGGACCGGACTTTTACCGGACCCTACCCGGTCCGATGTCGAACACTACACAGATCAAAGCTGCAGCCGGTTTTTGAACCAATACAGGCACTGTAGCGAGCCGGGTACAAAATCGTAGCGACACAGCTCACTATCTAGTTTGGCCTTGAGCGCGAATTATATACTCTTTTGTTTTCCTATTCTTACACACGGACCGGATTGTAATGGGACGACCACTTTGAACGTTCGTTTCTGTCAAGTATTCGACGCGGAATGATTTAGCCCATGATATAAAACTTCAAATTAATTTTTAAACATCGATCCATATGTTTTTTAAACATCAGAGTTGCGTAGCCGCAAGGTTATAGAGTCCGCTTTGTCAAGAGGCTGGTCGTGGGTTCGAATCTTAACTCTTAACTAAAAATAAGTCCCTCTTATCAATAAAACTGGCCAGAGGGACACATGACGCAACTTCTCCATAGAATTATAATTGGTGATATTTGGTAGGAGGAACGAGGAAGGGTAGCACATTACACACAAGCACTGATAAAAAATAATAATAAGCATGCCATTTCTCAATAGCGGCATTGCCAATAATTGAAGTGCGGGATACAGCAGTTACCCGGGCATATTTCACAATAGATCAACAATTCCGCTCGAAGTGAGGAAGTCCATACAGGGGAAAAATCTATACTTTACCAGTATTGAAACATTTCATTGAAGAAAAAATCTCCGTTTGTGAATTATTTTAAAAATACAAAATTAGTTTTTTGATCCTGGTTCGCACTGCAAATGTTCGTGATTCGTTCCAACAGTTCACCACTAAAGGCAGTGCGCATTGTTTATTTTTAACCTGATTGTTTCAGTCAACCGGTCTGCAAGAACGTCGTGAAAAATCGGAACAAACCGTCAAACTTTTCTATAAAATACAAGAATTGGATGAAAACCTAAATTAATCCACCTAACGGTCAGACCCAGCCTTTCTCATTCAATTTTTTATTTGTAAAATAGATTTACATGAACGCTTCAATCCAATAAACGTATACTAACTCTTTAGGTTCTAAAATATTGATGTTGTAATATTTACATATAAAAATGCAGTCAAGTCTGTCTGTCTGTCTGATCCATATAGGCCCGAAAACTACCGAACCGATCGACGTGAAAATTTGTATGTAGGGGTTTTTGGTGCCGATAAAGGTTCCTATGATAGTTTGAGACCCCTCCTCATACAAATGAAACATAAATTTCTGCACAACTCAAGAACAAACCAAGCAAATGAAACCGAATTTGGCATGTGAATGTTTTAAGGGATAACTAATATGTCCATAATAGTTGGATGAAACACAAAATTGTGCACATCTCGAGAACTAATCAACCAAATGGAACAAAGTTTGGCAGGTAAATGTTTTTAGTGGTAACAAATATGTACATAATGGGTTGACACCCGACTCCCTCTTCTATAAGGGAGGGATCCCATGAAAATGAAACACAAATTTTGCACAGCTCAAGAACCAATCAAGAAAATACAACCAAATTTGGTATGTGAATGTTTTTAGAGGTAACAAATATGTCCATAATGGTTTGACGCCCCTCCCTCTTCTGGAAGTACATGTTTCTTCACAAATTTCTGCACATCTCGCGAACTAATGAACTAAATGGAACTATATTGGCAGGTGAATGTTTTTAGTGGTAACAAATATGTTCCATAATCGACCTCAGACAACATTTTGGATTGTAAGATGACAACTTCCGGTTTCTGGAAAACAACCAAAAATGGCTGATTTCCACCCAATATAATAATATCCGGATCTAGAATAATACACAGGTGCTAAAATCGACCACTGATAGCATTTTAAATTCTAAGATGGCGACTTCAGGTTTCTGAAAACAGCTGAAAATGACCAAATACCACCCAATATGAGTTTTTCTTTAACCAGTAAGCCGTTCAAAATCCAGAAATTGTCTCCAAATGCCATTATGAAATCCAAAATGGCAAATGACCAAATACCACCCAATATGGGTATTTCCGGAACCGTAATGATGCACTGGAGCCACAAATCGACTTCAGACAACATTTTGAATTGAAAGATGGCAACTTCCGGTTTCTGGAAAACAGCCTGAAATGGACGATTCCCATTAAATATAAGTATTTCTGGAACCAGAAAGATGCACAGAAGCTAAAAATTTATCACAGACACAATCTTAAATTTTAAGATGGTGACTTCCGGTGTCTGGCAAACAGCCGGAAATGACCAAATACCATTCAATATGAATGTTTTCGGAACCAGAACTACGCCCAGATGACAGAAATTGATTTCACAGGCAATTTTAAAGTCCAAAATGACGACTTTCGGCTTCTGAAAAACAGTCCAAAATGATCAAATATCACCCAATATGAGTTTTTCTTTAACCAGTATCCTAAAATACCATTTTGAAATCCAAGATGGCGACTACCGGTTTGTGAAAAACAGCCTAAAAAAACAAAGACTATCCAATATGAGTATCTCTGGAACCAGAATGATGCAAGGAGCTAACAATTGACCTCAGGCACTACTTTGAATTGCTAAATGGCAACTTATAGGCAACAGTCGGAAATGACCGAATAATACTCAGTATGGATATTTCCGTAAACGTGAAGATGCATAGAAACCAAACATTGACCCTGGACACCATTTTGAATTTTAAGACGACCACTTTTAGTTTCTGGAAAACAACCAAAAATACCTCCCAATATGGGTATTTCCGGTGTCAGATTGATGCCAGGAAGTCTGCTGAAAATGACAGGATACCACCCAATATGAATATATTCAGAATTAAGGCGATGTACAGAAGCCAAAAGTTGAGGATATTGTCATTTCGTTTGTTATTTGACTTTGATCATATCCTATGACCGATTCGTCGTGCATTTGCAGAATTTAAACACATCGCAAGGAATCAATGAATTTGGAACGTTCAAATAGTACGATACCACATTTAAATTATGTTGAGGCCACATATATCGATCAAAGCAGGTATGGTTTCAAATAGTCTTTGAATTTCTCTTCTTTCCATATCTTTTGAGCCACATATCAAATTGTTATGAAGTTTTTTATTTGTAAGTTTGAGAGATGACTCGTTCGTATGACACTAGTTATGTTCAAATCAGTCATGTAATCGTTGAGATAATAGACTTTCGTTGTTTTATTAACAATTTAATACATAACGGTTGCTTAAGTTCGATTATAATCAAATTAAATGGGAACGTGTAGGGCAGCCAAACTTTGAAACCACGTGTTCAATCATAATTCATCAGTTAACCCTTAACTAGCCCGCTCATCTGATAATAATAATCAAATCGGTCGTGTAGTTTCTGAGATAATGAAGTTTCGTGATTTTCACAAGTCGGTACATTACAAATGAAGTTACAGTTCGATTACAGTAAAACTCAATAGGGTCTTCTGAGGCAGCTAGACCATTAATTTGACACTAATTTTGTGGAAATCGGGTCGGCCATCTCTGAGAAAAGTGTGTGAGTCCAAGTAGTCTTCGGAATATGTTCCTTTGCATGGCTGGATTTCACATTTTTAAACATAACAGGCAAAGTAATAGTCCGATTGCAAAACAAATCAATAGGGTCTTATGGGGCAACTAGACCTTCCATTTGACACTGATTTAATGAAAATCGGTACAGTCATCTCTGAGAAACATGAGTGAGATTAAACAGTCTTCAGAACACGTTTCTTTTCATAACTTTTGAACCACATGTTCAATCTTCATAAAATTCAAAACTTAAGGGTTTTTCAAGTATCTCGTTCTTTTAAAACCAATTTTGTACAAATCGGTTGTGTAGTTTCTGAGATATTGATGTTTCGTGATTTTCACATTTTTAAACATAACCTCTAAACTAAAAATCCGATCACAATAAAATTCAATAGGGTCTTATGGGACAACAAGACCTTTCATTTGCAATTAACTTCATGAAAATCGGCCCAGCCATCTCTGAGAAAAGTGAGTGAGAATAAAAATCTGCACATTCACATACACACACACACACACATACAGAAAATGCTCAGCTCGTCGAGCTGAGTCGAGTGGTATATGCCATTCGGCCCTTTGGAGCACTTTTATTCTTTCGGTTTTGCAAGTGATTGCTATACCTTTCTAGGAAAAAGGCAAAAACGATAATTTAATTACCAATTTCATCGACCATTTTTGATTGGGCTGAAACTTGGCATAGACATTTCTTAGGGCAAAAGATACCATTTTGTGCTATTGGTTCAATTTTCTGAAACACGACTCATTTTTTGAAAAGCTGTTTAAAAATGTTATGTTAGGAGGGTACTGATGATTGCAAATTTTTTTAGAGCCAAGACGACTTTGATCGTCGTGACATCTTCGGCAAAGTTGAAAATAATAATTTTGTCCGAAAAGATAAACACTTTCCGGAAAAATAAACACTCTAAAAAAGCTTTTTTTAAAGAAAAGTTAAAAAAAATTTATATAGAAGCTCGTTTTTGAAAATTCATATTTTTTGTGAAAACTGCAAAAGATTACGTAAACATTGGGGACTGTCCGATCTGAAGGATTTATGAAAAAAGGTGTAATTTTTTTAATTTTTCAATTTTTTTTTCACATGCTATACATTTTTTGGAAGGACAAAATTTTTATCTATAAATTTGCCAGAGACACTATACCAATCAAACAAACTGTTTTGGCTGTAAAAATATTTTTAATCACTAGAGCACTCTATTGTCGAAATAGTCTGAAAATGGATTATGCACAAGTTGAAAAAAACTGTTTTTTTTTTCTCTAAAACGTCGAACCGGACATTCGGAACGGAAGTATGCGAATCGCCGTTCGGCTTCAACACGAAACATGTGGGCTCAACGTATTAGCATATCTATCAAAAAATAAAACACGGTCCTTTTGCGATTAAATGAACTACTAAACCGCAGGGTGCTATTGTTTTGAAAACGAAAAAAAGTTGACTGGAAATCACATAGGTTATCGACTCTATTATCGTCAGGTTTGTCCAATTATCGCC
This sequence comes from Wyeomyia smithii, assembly GCF_029784165.1. NCBI lineage: Eukaryota > Metazoa > Arthropoda > Insecta > Diptera > Culicidae > Wyeomyia > Wyeomyia smithii. Next base: position 169,722,441 of record NC_073696.1, on the reverse strand, counting down.
AGGTTTGCCCAATTATCGCCAGGTTTGTCCAATTATCGCCAGGGGATAAATGATGTGCTAGAACGTTGATTTTTGGCATGATGGTTCTTTAGATTTCAGAGCATCTTTCTGTAAAAGACTAGTTCCCTATGCCCTCCGGGCAAAAACAAGACAAAGGTATTAGTTCAGACTACGCCGCATTTCACTTGATATCGCCAGATGATATCGGATATCACTTCGGGTGTCTACATTACAGTGACATAGTATGATTTGACATTTGCTTTGGTAATTGAAAAAGAGAAGAAAACAAAAACAGGTCAAAGCAGAAAGCAAGGTATTTCCCCTGTAGCTACGGGCCTGCAACGAACGACAATAAATATTATCTTGTTGAATTTTAATCATTTTTAAATGAAGCTATTATTTTTTGCAGTGGTACACGTTATCAAAACCTCCAGAAAAATACGCAGAAAGATTTATAAAGCTGCATCAACCTGACGAAATTACCCTAAACTGGTTGGAAAGATCGAGAGAATTGTCTAGTAAACTATTACTTCAGTTGTGGCATTTGTTAGCTAAAGCTATTTTAAGTGTGTTTATGACGCAAACAGACGTGAACGGATTACTTCGGAGAGGATCCATGTTTATACTCTCTGAACTTCAGTTTCAGCATCTGTTGTTGGAAGGAGGACTTAGAGAATCGATAAAACAATCGACCTATGTGAGTATGATATTTAAAACCTAGGTTTGCAATCTTAGTGTATATTTGATGTAGAACTACTTAGTAGAGTGGCATGTGTGGAAATGTAACGAAAATTTTACAAATGCATATGGTCGACTTGCGACCAGATCGAACCAAGCGCCAAAAACATTATTTCGAGTAATCGGGGTTCAAAGTTTTACCATCCCGTTTGTTTTCTAAATGCTACTGCAGGAAATTTTTATTATAATATCATCATGAACTGTTCAAATGATTTCATTTTTTCATGAAAGATAGATTATTAATTTTCACAATCACTGGTGTTAAAAACTCAATTTTCAAAAAAATGGCGCTTGGTTCGGTCTGGTCGCACGCCGATCATATAATCCTCTTCCTACCACTTACGGATTTTAAATTCTTGTCATTCTTGTCTTGATCAAAAAGTGAAGTTTACCCCAAACATGTATGATAACTATCGTATCTATTTTGGCAATAGTAACTTAGTGAAAAGTTGGGTTGGAAATTAAATTCATTTTCTAAAACTGTGTATATGAATTTGGGCAAAAATAGCAATTCTTCCAACGTTTCGCTGAACGAGCGGTTACAGGTTACAGGACAACCGAATTCATTTCGTGTTAGCTGGTAGGCACTAATTCTCATACCACCGACAAATAGATGTGCTTCTTCGAGGAAGATCTTTTGCGCCACCATGTGAGCCTTCTGCCTACTAATTTTCGTTGAAACTGTTTTGTTTCTGCTTGTAGCGACACCAGCGGCATTACTGACGGATTTTGTCTTTGCCAATGTATGTGCGCACATTGGATAATAGTGACACCAGTGGCATTACTGCTTACTAAACGAAATTTCAAAATATTCGTCATTTTGCTGGACTAAGAAATCTTCATCGAGTGGCATGTCAGTTTGTCTGTGCTTTTTTTTCCTTTGATGTTAGTTGATAACAAATATTTCTTTATACCTTGTTACCTTTCATTGAAATCAACTAACTCCAACAATTCTCATAAACTAATAGGCAAATCACTGAAAATAATTTATAATAAAATTTGTTTCCAGATAAGCATTCTAGATATTGGTGCTGGAGATGGGGAAGTTACAATAAGACTTGTTAAAGCAATCAGAAAAATATTTCCCTCTAGTGATACTAAATTATTTGCTACAGAGTCTAGTTGGATTATGAGATCGAGACTGAGTCAAAAACAAATTTGGTAAGTTTATATAATTACTGTGAATGTTTATATATGGAACTCCATGACAAATTAAGAGCCAGTTTGCGAGAGCCGCAACCGCCTTTCTGAGGGACGTTGCTTTGATGTTCTCAGATTGAGCTGAAATTTTCAGCGTTTGTTTGTCTATTCAAGGCAGCGTTGCCACTAAGTTTTAAATAAAGTCTGGCAAAACGAAAATAAAAATTCTGGCAAAAATCTGGCACTAATTTCTGGATAAAATTCCTGGCCGAATTGAAAGTGATGACCATTTATTTTTGCTCTCGCCGGGTGTTGGCAGGTAAAGTCCAGGCACGGTCCATCTCGCAATTACCTTGTTGCGAGACGACGCGGATGAAATCTGGCAAATATCTGGCTCATTTACAAATATCTGGCAGTTTCTGAGGTTTATCTGTTTGTCTGGCGCGCAAACAAAAATCTGGCAAAATCCAGATTTATCTGGCGTACTGGCAACGTTGATTCAAGGTAGGAAATTTTGTAAACTTTCAATTTTTTTCATTGAGGTTAAGTGGGGTAAAACGGCCTTTGAACATGATTTGTCCAAAAACGTCCAAATACTAAAAAGTGCAATAACTCCTGCTAGACTTGATGGATTTTTCTAAAAATTTGTGGTATTATCCTACACTAAGAGTACTTCAAACCCCGAGTTCTTGCAGTTTTGATAATTTTTAAGGCATTTTTCGAAAAAAAAAAACTTCAAGGTACGTTTTACCCCAATTTGCGTAACTTCTGGCAAAGTAGGTAGTTCTGGTAAGGTACAGTGATAATCCAAATTTTCTGTAAAATCTATTAAGTCTAGCAGGAACTACACTAAGGTCGCTTTTTACGCGGTTTTTTTACGTGGATTCTGGAGTTAACGCGGTTTTTTTGCGCGGATTCCGGAATTCACGCGGTATATTTTTTTGCGCGGATTTCGGTTTCCCTTCACTAGGAATGCAGAATTAACGCTGGTTTTTTTTTACGCGGATTCCGGGATTTACGCGGTTTTTTTTACGCGGATTCCGGAATTTACGCGGTTTTTTTACGCGGATTCCGGAATTTACGTGGTTTTTTACGCGGATTCCGGAATCTACGCGGTTTTTTTACCCCGCGTAAAAAGCGACTTTAGTGTATAGTGATTTTAGTGATTTTGACGGTTTTTAAAAAAAAACCTTCTCGGGCCGTTTTACCCCATTTGGCACACTTGGCTTAAACTCTAAAGCTCTTGAGTTGCTCTACAAAACGCCATATTCAGATATTTTTTAGCGATGTTGAAAAGAGTATGATGACCCTGAAAATTGACAATTTAAAAAAAAAATGCGTTTTTTTGTCTTTGCCATATATTGTAACCATGCGTTTTGTAGTATTCTTAGTATAGAATAATGCCACAAATTTGTAGAAACATCCATCAAGTCTAGCAGGAGTTATTGCACTTTTTAGAATTGGACGTTTTTGGACATATCATTTTCTAGGACCGTTTTACCTCGCTTAACCTCAATGAAAAAAATTGTAATTTTGCAAAACTTCCTACCTTGAATAGACAACAAACGCTGAAAATTTCAGCTCAATCGAAGAACATCAAAACAACATGCGGTTGCGCCTCTCGCGAACTGGCTTTTAAGCATTCTGTATGCTAGACTAACAAGCGAATTTATTTGTATTTTTTAATGTACTGATTTGTTTAGTGATGAGAATCTTGTTGTATTAACAGCTTCTTAAAAAAATATCTCCTAACTCTACATCATTTGTTCAATTGTTTCACTGACTATGTAGTAGGGTGGCAATAAAAATCGATTTTTAGAATTTCGCTTAGAACAACAACAACAATATCGCACGCTCAGCCTTGGGGCTAATAGCGGTCTCGATCAACTAGATTAGTTGAGAGAATTCGTTATCAATATTGTTTTTGGCACATTTTGCATGTGTAGGATAAGTACACCGTGCCCCAGTGCTGAGTCGAGAAAATTTCCAGCTCGAAAAGATTCTCGACTCGATCGGGAATCGAACCCGATATCACAACTGTGTGGGAGAGCTAGCCGACCGACATCGCTAACCACAGAACCACACCACAAATTTCGCTTAGAAGTATGCTCAAAAGTTTCGTCTCCTCGAAAACAGTTGCCATACAAAATTTCAACTCAATCGAACCTCGAACCACGTGCCTCGAGGCGGTCAAAGGTTCATTTTTTTGATCGATGAAATAAAATGCACGAAAAATGCACATGAAATTGTCGAGATCGAAGTTTTTTTTATGCCAAATGTCTTAGAAATGCATGAAACGTCGAGATCTGGCATATCAATGTTGAACGCTCTCTAAGAACCGTTTCAAATTATACTTGCGCTGTTTGTACACCGAGCACGTCGAGAACTCATGCTGGTTTTTCCCGCATTGAATACATATTTGCGCTTCTCCTGCAGAAATCCTTAGAATGATCCTCTTTACAATTACCGCATCGTACCCTGTTTCAGCAATGGATAGCCTAAGTCACATCTTCAGTTCTCGTTCGTTTTTCGCCTTCTCGTAAAACTACATACTATTTCTGTCTTACTAAACTTTTATGTAGTAGTAAGAAAAGTTCGTTGTCCATAAGAAACATAAAAGCTAAATATAGTAAACAAATGTATCCACATTAGGGTGAGGAATCGTTATATGGAAAAAACGAAACTTGATATCAGAAGGCCAGAACCAAGTTTTTTTTTGTTCTTTTTGGGGCCCCCAACAATTCTAAATTTATTGGAAGTCGATTGGTTTTGTCTCCGCTTGGCGCATTGCATTTCAAATTTATATGGAGATTTGTATGGAAAAACCAACTTTTTTTGCATTTTCCATTTTAAAGAGCTCAAAATGGCTCAAACATAAGGTTTCATGACTTCGTATGGTAGGTTTTTAATGCCTAACAACTTGGCCGAAGACACTAAAGAGCTAGGGTGTCCCAAAAAAAAACACTAGAGCTGCTCAAAGTTGAGTATGTCGAAATTTATGTTGCAAATAATTTTTTCTGCCAACACTGCCAGTGTACCGACGTCAGTCAGATTTCCATCAGAAGTAACCTTTGAAACACGTTGCAGATTCTTTCTACGCCCAGAATATGACTTAAAATTGTTTGCTTGATCCAGCTAAGTGTACAAACTCGTAACGACAGTAAGTAAGCTTCAATTAGACTGACATCCTCTGCTGAAGATGAAAATATTAATTGTAATCCTAATATTTTTCAAAAAAAAACTTTCACATTCACAACGGCTTCCTCGACAGAATGCGACTGAAATTCTTATCTACTGTCAGAATTCGCATGAAAAGTCCAGCCAAAATGAAGGAAATTAATCAAAATCTATTATCATCCACCTTCAAAGTAATTCTAGGAACTGAAACTAGCTGGGACGAAAGCGTAAGAAGCGAAGAAGTATTTGGAAACAATTATAATGTATTCCTGCACGACCGGAATTTGTCTAGCAGTCGGAAAAAGTCAGGCGGTGGAGTCCTCATTGCCATTAATGTAGACTTTACTTCTGAAGAAATAATATCCGACAAATATAAAGAATTTGAACACGTGTGGGCCAAAGCATTTATTGCTGGCGAAGAACATATCTTCTGTTCCGTGTACTTTCCACCGGAACATGCTCATAAACATTCATATAAATTATTTCTCGAAACTCTAGAGTCTATTATGTCTAACATGAAACCAGAAGTAAAACTGCATGTCTATGGCGACTTCAACCACCGTAATGCAGACTTTATTGTAGACATTGAAAATAAATCTATCTTACTCCCAGTCGTAGGCGAAAACGAAACACTGCTGTATCTCTTTGGCAAATCCTCAGAACTCGGTCTATATCGAATCAACAAAAACAAAATGCATATTTAAACCTATTATTCACAAACTGCACTGAAGACTTCTGTGTAGATGCATCATTGACTCCCATCAGGAAAACCGATTTCCGGTGTCAGAAAATGACCAAAAATCACCCAACACAGACATTTCTGTAATCGAGATGATGCACGTTGGCCAAAAATCGCTCCCAGACACTATTTTGAAATTCAAAGTGGCAACTTTCGGTTGCTGGAAAACAGCCAAAAATCGACAGTCCAGAACCGAGATGATGCCCAGGGACCAGAGATCAGTCCAGACGCTATTCAAAAATGCAAGATGGCGACGTCCGGTTACCGAAAATGATCATATACCTATGATAACCAGCGGCTGAAAATCGACTTCACAGACTATTTTGAAATTCAATATGGCGACTTCCGGTTTCTGGAAAACAACATATAATGATTGAACACCGCAATATGGGTATTTCTGGAATCGAAATGATGCCAAGAGACCTTTAATCATACAGACACCGTTTAGAAATCCAAGATGGTGACTTCCGGTTTTCAGAAATCTCCAAAAATCGACCCGTGACGCCATTTTTCAATCCGAAGTGGCAACTTGCGGTTGTGGGAAAAAGGCCGAGAATATTTATTTCGTAGTCTAAATGATGCCCGGAGGCCGGAGAACAAATCCAGACGCCTTTTTGCAAGTCAAGATGACGATATCCGGCTACTGGAAACTACCAAATACCCCCCAATATAGGTGTTGCACAGAAGCTGAAAATTTACTTCAGATGCTATTTTTAAATCTGAAATTGCAACGTTAGGATGCCAAAAATGATAATCACTGAATCGACATGATACCCAGAGATTGGAAATCAAATCCAGATGCCATTTATAAACCCAAGATGGTGATACCCGGTTTCCGCAATACCGAATATCGAATACCAGGCGCCAAATCCAAGATGGTGATTTTCGGTTTCTGGAAAACACTCAAAACGATGGGTGATAGTTATAGACATAAACACATCTATCATAACTATTGAATTCATCTTTTGTAATCGTTCTTGAGTGCAATAATTAAAGCCATGTTACAAACAGCTTTATGTAGTTCTACATTAAATTTGCGGTTGTGGCTTTGAACACAACATCACAAAATAAATATCCCATTAAAATTAAAATAAATTGGACTTTTACTGATACTATTGATTTAGCTGATTCTGAATACAATCGAATAAAGTTTTTTCAAAAGGTTTCTTTTCACGCTTTTTTACTACGATTCTCTACGTGGATTTTTGAATCATCGGTTTTTTTTGTTACAAGGTACGTATACCCCACGTTAAAAACGCTGACTTTGTAGGCACTAACATTTTTATTACTAGATTATCAGATGAGTTTCAAGTACAAATACGAATACAAATTATCTTATGATGATATACGATTAAATGATATAATGAGTACGAGGATGTACCGGACCGGAATACCACAAAACTGACTTCGAACAAGTCAAACGTAGACTACGCATAATAAATTGGCGTAGTATAATTTGTAAAGAAGGAAATGTCAACGAAGAAGTATCAAAATTTTATGAAATAATTGATCAAATTATATCAGAAAATGTACCACTAAAAAGAAGACGAACGAACACCAACAAATATCCAGTGTGGTTTAAACCACAATTGAAGAACCTAAAAAATAAAAAACAAAAAGCATACAAAATATACAAAAAAGACAACAATAGCGAAAATTTTCAAAATAACCAAGAAATTTGCTGTCAACTTGACGCAGCCATCAAGATTGCACATGAAGAACATAACCGGAAAATCGAACATCAAATCAAGTCTTGCCTTAAGAACTTCTTCAATTACGTAAAAGCCAAACTAAAAAGTAACAACTTTCCATCACGAATGCATCTTGACAGTAATGTAGGACATACTAGTAATTAAACATGTAGTATTTTTGCCACTTTTTTCAAAAAATATACACCACATTTGAAGAAACAGACCGCGACCGCGAATATTTCTCGTATTTTTTCTGAATATGCGAATTCAATCAAATATCTGAATTCGAAATTCAGAACGCACTTAAAAATTTAGACGCTACGAAAGGTCCTGAACCTGACAGAATAGCACCAATTTTTCTCAAAAACTTGGCAGAAGAACTATCTACACCTCTACTACATCTATTCAATATGTCTCTGAAGAATGGAATTTTTCCAGAACTCTGGAAAACCTCATATTTAGTGCCAATATTCAAATCTGGCGCTAAATCTGACATTCGTAATTATCGTTGAATTGCCATTATTTCATGCATTCCTAAATTATTTGAATCAATCTAATTAATAAAAACCAAATTCTGTTCGTGTGCCATCGATTACCTCGGGATTTTTTTGTTTTGTTAGTCGTGAGCTGCGCCGGGTTTACACGCAAAGAAAGTTCGGAAAATGGACTGTGCAACCCTCGAGGTTGCAATTGTGCTATACACGACACTCACCCTAAGAAGCATAAATAAAATGCAATGTTTTATATCACCCGCGAGCCGATATGGATCACCACGCGAAGGACGACAAGAAGAACTGGGTCAGTTGTACACATGCGATAAGACTGCATCGAAGCGATCGTACCGCCTTGTGTTATGTTGATGTTTACTTTTTGATCCACTGCGTACGTTCTTTCTCGGCTCGCGATTAACCAAAACAATAACGTTCAATGATTCCGGTACCAAGTTAGCAATTGCCAAATACAGAAATCGTTACAGCCGTTCCAGGCGTCTGCTTTAGTACTTCACTTATGTGTAATTAGTATTGATTCATAAAATGCAAACGTTGCATTCAACACCCTATATAAAGAGCTAAGATGATCCTGAATAAATCAGTCTTGAAGTGCATTCAGACTATGCTTGATTTCGCTGAGCTCCTTCGGGATACCTCAAACCGAAGTCCCTACTAAGTGCACTCTGGAGTAAAATCCAGATACTGCGCGAACTGGTCGAATGTCCACTTCCGTTTAGATCCTCCGACGGTTTACAAAATATTATATGGCGACCGTGTGTGCGTGCCTGCAATCACCGGATTTCAGAGGTCCGCGAGATTAAGGACGCGTGAAGTGCTTATAGACAAAAAGTGTATCGATGAAGATAAGTGTAAACAGTGAAGACAGGTACAATGAATATTAACGGTGATGAAATATTGCTGGTAAAGTCAAAGATACGTGTGCGCGAACAGAAAAGGAAGAATCAAAATTACAAGAAGTGTGAGGCGCGAATAGTTTTAGTTACGAGTGCAAACAAACCAAGAGAAGAAAAAAAAATAAAAGTAAACAATGCGTTAATAAGCAGCCTGTGCCGTTATGTCCCGTTGGATTGTTTTCGTGTTTAGTTGCATGAATCCTGTGCAAACTACAGACGGCGTGATACGTAAACAGTGGGGTTAAAAAAGAACAAAAATCCAAGTGAACCGTCAAATCGAGGCTCCAAGTAAACAATCAGTATAAATTTTATGGAACACGTGACGGTTTCAATGAAAAATGTGTTTGCCATGCTCGATATTACGAGTAATGCATTGAGAGTAAAAAATATTCACAAATTAGTGAATCTGTAAAACTATGGATTCACCATATGAAGAAGGTTGGGACGACGCGGACGCACCCGCATACGTCCCAAGTGTTGAAAACCGCAAAATTGTCAAAAAAACTCCGCCGCGAATGACGAAGGCACATAATAAGGCTTTCTACGCGCAGGAGCGCAAGCGATGGGAGCAGTTGCGTGAAAAGCAATCTCCCCAGTGAAGATAATGAACTATCCAAAACAAACAACTTTCAAAATATACATGAAATTGAAAAATATCATCTCGGTTTGAAAGGAAAGTTACTCTACTTTGGAGACGAACAATGAAAATCACTTTATGTGCCGAATGCCAGTTTTCTGGAAAAAAAACCCCCAGTATAAAAAGAATCTTGAACTGTGAACTCTCAAACTGCGAAAATAGGGCATCTACTTCGCCCATCAAGAGGTAAACAGTGAAAACAAAAAAAAAGTTAATGAAAAGTCAGCGATGAACAGCGACACATCAACAACCCCAGCTCCAGTGTGACACTGTATACTAAGAAGAAATAACGAGAAAAGTAAAAACAGCAACAACAAAAGAAGCAGAACAAAAGGCAGCAGTGCCAACGGAGGCAGCATCTACAACAGCAGCAGCAACAGCAGCACCAGAAAAACACAACAACACCCGACAGTTTAGGAGTTTGCAGCAATCCAGAGAAAAAATATCAATTTGATATAGTAAAGACAACGGCAACACCAGCAGCACTACCAGCTATGGAGTATGCAACAAAAGTGTTACTAAGTATAAAGGAGTATGAGTGAGTAACATAAATTTTATTGAAGAGAAGAACAATTTATATTTATATACAACTGCGTTAAAATTTTGTGGTTCTTACAATTTATCAGAAGCTGTGACCCAACCTTACACACAGAGTTTTTAAGTATAAGCCTAAATGAAATAGCTACACTAAATAACCAAACTTACGAAAATATTAGAAAACAATAAAGCTCGCTACAGAATAATTTATCATTATAACATCATTCGAGCAAAATTCGAACAAATCCACATAGGTTAAAAAAAAATTACTCAATAGTAACAATAAATATAACAGATATTAATCAAACATTAATAAAAAAATATTACTATTTATATTTGCAAGTTTTAGTATCACTTCAAATGTACGGCTCAACAAAACAGACAAGCCATATCATGTAACGCCTTTTCAAAATTTAAGATCGTAATAAACATTAAATATTGAAAACATACTTTCTTTTTCGATGTTAACTATATTAGAGGTATTAACTTACAGAAACCCTAAACAAAAAAACATTAGTTCATCACAAATAATTAAATGACACACTATTCTCTGTATGTCACACTATTCTCTGTACGACGTTACCCAACTTTTATTATATCATATACCTATCAGAACAAACAAAAAAAACAATATTTATCTACGAAAATAGAAACTATGATTACATATAACAAATTAAGTTTCAATGGCACATAACATTATACAAATACTTTAACAAAATACCTTTCAAATTTTGCATATATTACAAGAGTGATTCTACAATTTTTAATGTTCATACTTAGTAAGATTTTTACAACGACACATTACATATACTTTTCCTATACCATGATTTTGGTCACCTCTTACTTTAAAAAAAACTACTTCTATCTCACACATTAACAAAACACTTTAAACTTATAACACTCACAACTTTACAAAATATTTTTTACAATGACCCCTATTCAACTATATTACAGATTTTACTTTCATACGATATTCGAAATTTGACATACAAAATATGGCTTTTATACACAATATACGAAACACACTCTGTCACATATTCCGCGTACATTTTAAACCTTTTAGAATAATATTTTACTACAAAACGAAAATTAAAATATACAACCAGACTATTTGAACAAAAGTACAACAATTTCCACAACATAAAAAAAACCATTGATTAACTATAAACATCTTATAAAAATAACCGAAAAATCAAAAACTATCAACATGACTACTAAGCAAACCAACTCAATTTTTTTTACACTTCGAAACTAAGTTTATATTTTTTTCTTTTTTCATGCATCTTTTTTTTACTAAATTCGTGTTTTCGAGAGAACGTGTGACTGATCAACTCATGAACTCTTGGCAACAAAACAAGCTGACAATCTTGAGTCTGATCAACTTTGGATTTCAGCGAGATTTCAGAAATTATTTATTTTTTTTCATTAACGGATATCAACCTTTGAATTTGATTTTCCATTGGAATGGATGTCAAGCAGAGTCTTACTCATCTAACAAGTAAAGATTCACTGGATGGAAAGGCTTAAAATCTCCAGTGAAGTCTTTTTAAAAAAGAGGAACAGCATTAGTGCGGCCCTATTTGTGCTAAGCGAAAAGGCTTATAATCCTTAGCACAAGTATAGACTAAGAAGAATATTAAAATGCCTGGGTGTTTATATATAAAGGGAATGCAGGCCTGCACCCCGAAAAGGTTTAAATAATATATTTAAATATATATTCTTTGATGAGGAGGTTTACCCCAGATGCCTGGAACCCAAGATGGTTACCGGATGCCCGGGAGTAGCAAGTAGCTACATAGAAAGGTTCAGACTCTAGCGTCCAGAAACCATAATTATTATTATTTACCCGGATACCTGGCACAAATAAGTGAACCAGAAGGACGTCATAAGCATGCATAAATAAGTATACATAAAAAGAAGTATACATAAATAGGTATACATAAAAAAGCATACAAAAATAGGTATGCTTAAACAGGCATACATAAGTGAGCATGCACAAATAGTCATCATAGTCATCATAGGTTAAAGTCAATCATAGGTTAAATAATATCATAGGTTAAAAAATAATCAATAGTCATCATAGGTTAAAGTGGAAGTCCGACAAAAGTCTGCTCTTTCAGAAATTAAAAGAAATTAATGAACAAAAATAGCTAAGTCTGCAGACGATTAATAGTTCAAAATTCCAAATAAACCAAGTTAAAAAAATAAACAATATAAAATAAAATAAACATTAACATAAAAAAATAAATAAAATAAACATAAACAACAGTTATAATAAAAATACAAAAGCATAAGAAACGATACTCTATCGTCGTAGTAATATATGAAATGACACATAATCGTCATGAAACAAAATTTATAAGATTTTTTTTTTCTCCCCACACACAAAAAACAATTCCTTTTTATTATTACAAAATTATTCCTTAAGATTTTCATCCCAAGACCATAACAATTTATATATATATATAAAAAAATATATTTTTTTTAACTTGAAGGTAGATTTATTAAGAAAATATTTACAAATTTCTTTTGAATAAATAAAATCACATATAAGTCCAAACAAAAGTAAAATTAGAAACTTTAATCCAACAAAAATGTATTTTATGAGCAAGTATTATCTCATTTCTAGCTCCTACAATATAACATTAGGTCGAAATGAATGTTTAACTTTTAATAAGAACTAAATAAAAAAAACAACAACAATTCCAAATTATTACTAAATTTCCAAAACCTAGTATTAACTACATAGAACAAGTAAACCTAATTATCAAACCAAAAATGTAAGTACATATAAACAACATTTTTTTTACAAAACAATACATTTCAAAGTACACAAATTTAACCGTTTTCAGTAAAATTACCACACAGCCATTTACTGCAATATACATTTACATAAATAGAAAAAAAAGAAACCTAATATGACAAACTTCAAAATTATCACAAAGACCTTATCACCTACATTTGATTGGAGCATTAGAGAGGAATCAAAGATGTTTTAACGAGTTACGACATCTGGAATCTGTCTCTGCTGGACACCGGACGGGTTGAGATGATAAGACAAATTACCTCAACAATACACTACTACACTACTACAGACTACACATACCACTCATACATTCGAACATGTTTTTCTAATCTATTCTTTTAAACTCAGAAAATTTTTGAAATATACATAGTTGACATCAGTTAGGTTCAAATTTAGCACACTAGAACAAAGCATGTAACATTGATAATAAAAACAAAAATCATTTTCCAACATATAATAACAACATTAGATAAAGTATTAAAATATTATTACGTTGCGAAGATAGAAATTTCACCCACAGTCGGTTGGTTCTTCGGGGGAGATCACAGGTGTCTAAATGAACATCTGAAGTCTTTCACCGGCGAACGTCAGGTAGACTGGGATAATAGGCTAAAATACTTAATAGTACTCCACATTCTGATCTTAGTTATACACCTTTTCAATAAATTTTAAACAAAGAAAAATCAAACCGTCCACAAGATGTACTTTGAAACATCAACAATTTTGAAGATTATAGAACTAAATTACAATACAAATTACAAATTACAAACCACATGAAATAGCAGAAAAAAAAACTCTTAGAATATTAAATTTCAAGAATACAGCAATTTCATCATAATTTTAATCAAAATTAACGATTTTGTAAATTGAGAACAGAAAAAATTAGATTCATATTACATAAGGCTCTCTATCAAGTTATGTCAATATCAGAACTAATTTCCGAATTTTAGGAAAAACTGCAGTAGTTTAAAAAATAAAATATTAAGAGCGTAAGAAATAAAAGAAGTGTTAGCGTAGTAAAAATAGTGTTAACGATGCACCGAGCCTAGATAATAATAATCAAAAAAAATGTAAGGATGAAGAAGGTGAAAGTTTCCAGCTTTATGCTTAATGCTTAGGAATACGAAATTCGATTAAATCTAGCTGTAAACAAAATTTCAAAAACAAACAAAACAAAAATATTTACAATAGAAGAAGAATAAATTATCTTTGTAATTCAAAATTCAAAAATTGTAAAGACCTCTGGGACAGGCATTTTAATGAATAATTTCGTTACATTTAAATTTCACTACATCATTTAATAAAAGGGGGGAGGTGTGCTATACACGACACTCACCCTAAGAAGCATAAATAAAATGCAATGTTTTATATCACCCGCGAGCCGATATGGATCACCACGCGAAGGACGACAAGAAGAACTGGGTCAGTTGTACACATGCGATAAGACTGCGTCGAAGCGATCGTACCGCCTTGTGTTATGTTGATGTTTACTTTTTGATCCACTGCGTACGTTCTTTCTCGGCTCGCGATTAACCAAAACAATAACGTTCAATGATTCCGGTACCAAGTTAGCAATTGCCAAAATACAGAAATCGTTACAGCCGTCCCAGGCGTCTGCTTTAGTACTTCACTTATGTGTAATTGGTATTGATTCATAAAATGCAAACGTTGCATTTAACACCCTATATAAAGAGCTAAGATGATCCTGAATAAATCAGTCTTGAAGTGCATTCAGACTATGCTTAATTTCGCTGAGCTCCTTCGGGATACCTCAAACCGAAGTCCCTACTAAGTGCACTCTGGAGTAAAATCCAGATACTGTGTGAACTGGTCGAATGTCCACTTACGTTTAGATCCTCCGACGGTTTACAAAATATTATACAATTAACCTAAATTTGTGCAATAAACGCCGAACGTGTAAAGATATGTTGTTTGTCGGTTGGTAGGAGTTGTTTTTGTTTTGATTTTTGTTGTTGTGGCAAGCAACATACTAGAGATGGTCGGATACGGGTATTTTTACCCGAAACCCGTACCCGACGGGTTCGGGTCGGGTTTCGGGTAACGCCAGAAAATATTTTACGGGTTCGGGTCGGGTACGGGTAATTTGAAAACCAAGGCTTCGGGTTCGGGTCGGGTACGGGTTTAAAAAATTCTCAATTGGTCGGGTACGGGTCGGGTACGGGTAATTCGATTTTCGTGCATTATGAGAATTTAATTTTTAACATATCAAACCTAGGTATTTTCTTAGTGTCGATAATCGGAAAGATCGGAGAAGAAATTGCCCATTCTCACTCAGCGAGAGATCGGCCAATACCTATTCTGACAGTTGTCGGCAGTCTTTGCACCAAGGGAATGACATCGTGTAATCTTTTTCTAATGTGAAAGTGAATAGTTCTTGCTGCAACCGTTTTGAGTTAATTGGGATTTTTGCCGGGCTTTTTTCATATCTGTCAGGGAAACCGCGGAGCATTGTACAGTAAGGCAAATTAATACAAAGGATGGCTAAGCAAAAAAAGTGTGGATAAATGCGACAAAAATATGGTATTGACTTAATTTTGGGGTGCTGAACACCAATCTCCATTCCATTTTTTATTTGAAGCCGCCCGTGACCTAATTTTTATTGATTTTGGCATTTTTCCCCTTTTTTATTAAATAGAATTTAATCTTCAACCACAAGCAACGCCACAGGGCGTCCTTCTTACTGAAACAAATTACATAGCTTTGGCACAACCCCTCAAATCAACCAAATTTTGCGAAAAAAAGGTTTTTTTAAATAAAAAAACAATATAGGTAATACACACTAACTACAAATCAACTTTTTCTTCGACGCCAAAAAAATCCAAGCTATCATTGAAGCTGCGGAGCGTTTTAAAGTGATGATTTTTTTTTAAAACATATATCAAAAAACGTCAGTATGCCAAACTTCGAAAAGTCATAAAAAAATCAGATCTCATGATATTGCACCCAAACTTTGGATTCAAGCCCTTGCATGTTATAGCAACAATGGGAAAATATTATGAAACAGCTGACGTAAAAAAAAATTTTCAGGCGGGTGGCCACCGATTCCCCACTGTGCATTGAGATGTTTGGTACGAAGCAAATATGTATATGAGATATGACAGCGATAGCATAGTCTTGGTTTGCACTGTGAACAGGAATGCCGCATGTACAGAAATATTTGTGTTGTACCGATTTTTAGATTGAATCGATGACATCGAATCTGTACTCAAAAATTAAAGGTTTTCGGCAAATGCAAATGCAAATTTCTCAAGTTATAAACAATATTAACTTTGACCTTATTATAATATTTAGATTTCAGTTTGCTGTGATGTTCACATAAAACTCGTCGTTTTTTTTAACTCTACCAGACATGCACTTTTAATAGTGGACCCCTTCCGTATAGTGGACCATCCGCCTGGAACTCTGGGTTCATTAACATTCGTTCACATTCACACTCGGTTCTTGTCTAACTTCGGCCATCATCTCGAGAGACCACATATGAAAATCAGTGCGTATAACGTGCGAGGTACCCAGGTATTTTTCCAGGACGGGTCGGGTACGGATCGGGTTCAAGCAATTTCGGCTTTTTTTTTCATTCGGGTACGGGTCGTGTACGGGTTGTTGGAATAGATATTTTTCGGGTTCGGGTCGGGTACGGGTATTTTGAACAAACCAGACATCGGGTTCGGGTCGGGTACGGGTTTGAAAATTTTCGATTAGACGTTTTTGCTCCCGTGGCAGAAAAAAAGGAAAAGCATAACCGGCATAGGTGATGGCTGGCAAATGTCAAGCGGTTTGTTTTCTACGGCGGGGAGATCGCTCTGGGGATAGCTCCAAACGACTGAAACACAAACGGCCGAATCTCAAACGGCCGAATTTCAAACGGCCGAATTATTTCAATACTAACGAAAGGCCGAAATTTCGATCGGCCGAATCACGAAAGGCCGAATTTCATTTAAATTTGTCATTTTTTATGTTACAGCTATTTCATACTGCATACTTTTAAAGCAACATCAAAAAATGAAAAAAAACGTTGAAAACTTGCCTTAAATGTGTAAAATAACTAGTTTTGCATTGAACATTCTGTTTGCAAAAGATATCAATGTGGCTCTGCCGCATAATCGAGGGCAAGGAACCAAGGCGGCCCTAAGCCGCCGCGGTGTCCGATGACCGAGTCGGCCGCCGACCCGCCGTCGGAAGCGGCGGCCTCTCGCATGCAAACAACTGATCTACTGGATTGCCCGGATTACTGAAGCATAGGGCAATCCCCTAGTTTACGTCCGAACGAGCGGTAGCGAGTAAGGACAGCGTGCGCCCCGGACAATCGAGTTGGCCGAAGGCTACGAGTGTGTTGCATTAAATTTTTAACAAAATCAATTTTCTATCTATCAAATTCTATGAAACAATTAGAGAACGGAAACAATGAACAAGGAAACAAAATAAATATTTTTGAAACCATCTCTTTTGTATAAATTCTCAGAATTTTTCGCATGGGTGGTAATACTTTATCGAATCAAATAGCCAAAATTGTCCTCAAGCATTACGTATTTTATGGACGTTTTCTCACAACATTTCAGCTCTAGATAAGTCATATTTAAAATAAGATAAAAATTTCCTGCTATAAATAATCGAACCTAAAATGGTACATAATCGAGTCCATATATAATCGAGTCTATATATAATCGATTCTGACCTATAAATAAGTAGAGTGACGTTTCGATTATACCAAGATCAATTTCTTATATATTACATGTTATTTTTGTGTGTATGTGTTAATATAAGTTCATATGTGTTGGAATGTAAAATTTTGAATGTTTGGTTTGGTTGTACTGTTGGCTACCAAAAATTTGTTACTTAGAGTGAAAAAGAATTTCACCCGAAATTATAGAAATCCTGTAAATCTATTTTAACAAATAATAAATTCGAATGAAAGAGGCTGGGTTTCACCGCTAGGTGCATAATTTCGGGTTTCATTTGAATCAACATTAATTATCGATGATTTTTCGGCCTTTCGAATGATTCGGCCTTTTGTGGTTCGGCCGTTTGATGGATTCGGCCGTTTGTTATTTCGGCCGTTTGAAATTCGGCCGTTTGTGATTCGGCCGTTCGTGTTTCGGCCGTTTGTAGGTAAACCTCGCTCTGAACCGCCGAAAAGGAGAGACGCGTGTTTTTGATTGGAAAAGTTTTTTGACCGGGAAAACGTAAACGTGAACCATCGCGAATTTGAGTGCCGTATTCGGAACCCAGAGTGGCGACTCAATTTCCAAAAATAAATCAGGGAATATTTTCCGTGATGTTCCTATTTCTTTTCCCTGACTATTCAAGTTTATTTTAAACTGATTTAAGTTACGACTATCATAGGTTTTTCCACCTAAATCTACTAACAAGGATCAGACTTGAACTGATTCCTGCTAAAATTCCCACCAGTAATTGAAACAGTTTAGCTTCGCCTTTGAATACTTGAACAAAAATATTTTTTGTTCAGAAATACGTCCAGTTTAATAAAATTGAAAATAAAAATTTCACTGGACGACAAAAGTGAAAAAAAGTTGTCCTTAAGCTCAAATAAGTACCCTAGAAATATTATAGCTTTTTAACCTGTTCATTTTGGTGACCGTGGTAAATGCAGAAGTGCTTTAAAAGTGCTCACCGTGTTCGTCGTTTTCCGTTTTACGGGAATTTTTTATTGATGTTTCTGAAGACTTGAGGCATTTCCGAAACTTCTAGGGGTACCAAAATTCACAGGAACAGTGTTAACAATTAACTATTTCGAGACACACCTGCTTTGACAAGAAAATCAATCAGATTTGGAATTCTGGTTGGATCAGTTGAATAATTGTTTTAAAATCTTGACTGAAAAAAGTAGAAAATTAACAATTAACAATTTCGCAATCAAACCTCTATGCTAAACACTGTCGAATGCTTTTTCTATGTGAAAAAGAGCAGCTCCATTTGAATAACCTTCAGATTCATTAGCTCGTATCATCATAAATTGATTGGTCGACAACTTGAAACCTCAGCTGGTTTATTATCCGGTTCTAAAATTTGAGTATTTTTGGCATTTTTCCATAATTTGGCAAAATGATCATTTTAAAACAGTTTCTGAGAATTTCTCAAGAACTTTAACTGCTTTAATACTTTTGAAAATTTTAATGATAGATTCAATCTCGTTTAAGTTAGTTTCAATTAATTTTGCTAGTAAAAATTCCGGGATAGAAATTTGATAAAATTAACGTGTGACTTCGTCTTTAATTGGACTCACTATATTTCGAGTTATGAACACACTCAAACTATTGAGCAAGTCTTTGAGTCTTCTGTAATTGGTTGCAAAAAAGTAATCACCATATTTGATTACTGGAATATGACAATAGCGATAGTAAAGCTTGCTCAGGCGATGTTAGACGGTGCGTCAATAGTTCGGAAGCAATTGCAAGAAAACGAAGAAAAAAATCTCGTCTAACCACTGGTTTTTACAAAAAAGCCTTGTAAAATGCGCGCACTACTTAATGACTTGTTAATAAATCCAATTCAGAACTAACTCCGTAAAAAAATCCCAAGACTCTAAAATTTTCCCTGATGACTTCCTAAATTCCCTGATTTCTCTGATCGAAAATATAAATCTCTGATATTCCCTGATTCTCCCGGTTTTTCCCGGTAGTCGCCAACCTGGAACCGAGCTGGAAGAATAACCCAGCGTCGCCGGGAGTGAAACCGTGTGTGTGTGTGCTAAAGAGTGCTGGATCGCCGCCCAGAGGGAAAAAGCTGTGCTTCCCCGGGATCACAAACCCGCCATTACGAGGTGTCGGCGAGGAGGACGGAAGATTAGCGTTAGGTTTACTGTTTTATTATTTATTGTATTTTTTGTTATTTATTTGTTTCAATTAAATTTTATTTCCACCCAATCTAACCGCTTTTTGGAAAAAGTACCCCCGTGCTACACCGCCCGCCGGGTAAATCGGCCCAGCGAAAGCTGGGTGGTAAGCGAGATCTTACAACAGGAAAAGTTGAAAATAATGGAAAATTCAATTTCTCATACATTTCAAAGGAGAGCTTTTTCATTCTATTCCAAGGTTACCGTGCTGGATCGAAATCCGTACACCTAAGCACATGGTAATCTTCGACGGTCAATATAAAATCAAGAAATCACATATTGCTTTAAACTGACATGTTTAGTTATAGGTCTACTCATATTTTATCACTATTTTCCAGCAAAATGATTAAAATCTCTCCGAAACTCAAAAAAAACTTGTTCAAATAGAACATGTTTTGAATCGAAATCCGTACACAGTTTTTTGTCTGAATCAAAACCCGTACACTTTTGAATCGAAATCCGCCCACACGCGATATAAACTGGATCAAAGTCCATACAACAATAAATCAAACTCCGTATAGATGAAGAAGTACAAAAATGAGCATCTTTTAATTAGAATTTATCTTTACATTACCGAATAAGTATATTTTGAGGATCAACTGGCTCCTAAAGTTTCACACGGTTTTCTAATATTTGATATCAGCTGAAATAGTGCAATTTTCGTAGCGTTTCGTAGTAACCGGAACGCCGGAACTTCTTGAAGCTTCCCGGTACGACTTTCCCTTGCGCACCTCAGTCACAGCTCGTTTAAAATTGTTTGCCGTATATTTATACTTGTTTTCTTCCATTATATGCTGAAAACAAGAAGAAAGTTCAACAATATATGCATGATACACACGCTGTGCGGTTTTCGATTCAAGCAAATAACAAGAATCAAAATCCGTACGGCACAGTATTTGTTGAATAAATACAACTTACACTATTTATTAGACAATATACAGCTCGAAAATGACAAAGACAAAAAATTTTAAAAAGATTCACAGAGTAAAACACTTATATCCCACTTGAAAATCGTTTTTATCTGGAGAACGTTTCCTTAGTAAATTCTTTAACGATATAACGAAATGACAACTGAAACCGATACACGATTGATTTTTCATTTTTAATATTTTTATTTCATGGCCTACTGGCGCATAGTTTAATTTAACAGAAGGCCAACAACTCAACGGATATGTACATGTAACTATCATATCATAATGCTTAAAACTGAAGAAAAACATCAAGGTGTACGGATTTCGATACTGTACGGGTTTCGATCCAGCACGGTACCTTTGATCGTTTGTATGAATCAATTTCACAATTCTGTACAAACGTCACCATCCGTGCTATGTACCGAATGTTCATGAAACACATCATGATGCAAGTTATTCATGCTCTTTAAAACTGGCCATACGTTTTAAACGGGGTTGATTGCAAATCCAAATGTGAACAGGACTTCGTTTCTTGCAAATTTCAGAACTATTGAATACTTCGTACGGTATGTTTGATCAAAATTAAGTTATCTTAGAATTCAATAATAAAGATGTATGTAGATGACGAATGACAAACTTTTTTGGATCATCGCCAGCTGCTTCAAACATTGTAAAATCGTGAAACCATATCTAAATATCTCCGATTGAATCCGTAGCATGATTTAGTAGCATGGCCCATTTTCAATGTAACAAAACGTTCCAAACCCATGACTTCCATAATTTCTAACAATTAAACTGGTTTTTCATAGACCAAGTAAATATAAAAATCTCCTTACAAATTTAAAAATTGCTCAATCAATCGTCGAAACTAAATCGCACTAAACGTTCTGTGGTGTATTTTACGTAAATAACATGCTATCAATTTTACTCTCTGATATAATTCCAACGTTTTAAGAACTATTGAACCGATCTACATGAGAAATGTAAACACGGACCGCGAAATTTCATGCGTTTCGTTTTTTACAACAGGCTGTGTTCTTCAATGAAAATAAAATAATAAAATTTAATGAACTATGACACCCACTGATATATATATATCATATATATATATATATATATATATATATATATATATATATATATATATATATATATATATATATATATATATATATATATATATATATATATATATATATATATATATATATATATGTATATATATATATATATATATATATATATATATATATATATATATATATATATATATATATATATATATATATATATATATATATACATATATATATATATATATATATATATATATATATATATATATATATATATATATATATATATATATATATATATATATATATATTATATATATATATATATATGGCGTGCGACGCCACCATGCCTAGGACCCGCCAACCTAGGAATGGTAAGTCACCGGTATACTGGTGGACCGACGCGATAGCGGACCTCCGTAGCGCGTGCCTCCGTGCAAGACGGATGTTGCAACGTGCACGTACCGATGCACAGAGGGTAGAGCGCCGTGTAGTATTCGGATCTGCAAGATCGGCGCTTAAAAGTGCGATAAAGGCGAGCAAAAGGGCCTGCTTCGATAGGCTATGCGCGAGTGCCAATACGAATCCGTGGGGCAACGCCTACAGAGTCGTAATGGCGAAGACCAAAGGCGTGTTGGCGCCTGCAGAGCGATCACCAGCGATGCTGGAGCGTATCATCGAGGGACTCTTTCCACGACACGAGCCAAATCCTTGGCCTCCGGTTGCTGAGTCTCACGTCCGACGTTCCAGTATCTCAGACACAGACCAGGGATGGTCGGCCAACCTGCCGGGCATCCAATCCGTGAGAGACGGCAGCCGTGCAGAGGTTGTGGAGGAGGTAAGGGTTACGAATGAGGAACTCATCGTGATCGCCAACTCCCTAAAGGTGAGCAAGGCACCGGGACCGGATGGAATCCCGAACTTGGCCATCAGGACGGCCATGAAAGTGGCCCCCGATCTATTTCGAGCAGTCATGCAGAAGTGCCTGGATGACTGCCTCTTTCCGGACAGGTGGAAGCGACAGAGATTGGTGCTGTTGCCGAAGGCTGGGAAACCGCCAGGGGACCCATCGGCATACAGACCTATCTGTCTGCTGGACACTACGGGCAAGGTGCTTGAGAGGATTATCCTCAACAGACAAGTACACAGAGGGTGTAAACGGTCTGGCAAGTAACCAGTTCGGCTTCCGGAAAGGTAGATCCACGCTGGATGCTATTCTCTCTGTCACCAAGACGGCAGAGGTAGCACTCCAGCGTAAGAGTTGGGGCATTCGCTATTGCGCAATCGTCACGCTTGACGTGAAGAATGCATTCAATAGCGCCAGTTGGGACTCCATAGCGCTCGCACTTAGGAGCATCCACGTACCGGTGTCGTTGTACAAGATTTTGGAAAATTATTTCCAGAATCGGGTACTAGTTTACAACACGGAGGAGGGTCAGAAGTGCGTCCCAATCACCGCAGGGGTACCGCAAGGTTCCATCCTGGGCCCGGTGTTGTGGAATGTCATGTATGACGGGGTGTTGAAACTAAAGTTCCCTGTAGGGGTTGTGATCGTCGGTTTCGCAGACGACATCACGCTAGAGATCTACGGCGAGTCGATCGAAGAGGTCGAGTTGACGGCCGCGCACTGCATACGCAAGGTCGAAGACTGGATGCACTCTAGGAAACTGGAGTTAGCGCACCATAAAACGGAGGTTACGGTTGTGAACAACCGCAAATTAGAGCAACAGGCGGTGGTCAGAGTCGGTGACTGCACCATTACCTCAAGGCGTTCCTTGAAGCTCTTGGGGGTTATGGTTGACGATAAGCTCACATTTAAGAGTCACGTCGACTATGCCTGTAAGAGGGCTTCAACGGCCGCTGCAGGACTATCTCGAATGATGTCCAACAGCTCAGCGGTATATGGCAGCAAGCGTAAACTTCTTGCCAGCGTGGTTTCGTCCATACTTAGGTATGGTGGGCCAGCGTGGTCCAAAGCGTTAGGTACCAACAGTCATCGTCGAAAACTGGAAAGTACCTACAGGCTCATGTGCCTGAGGGTTGTGAGCGCGTACCGTACAGTGTCATACGACGCAATCTGCGTTCTGTCCGGCATGATGCCTATCAGCATAGCCATTAAGGAGGACGTAGAATGCTTCGATCAACGTGACACAAGGGGTATACGAGGCACCAGAAGGTCATTCTCGATTCAGATGGCAGCAGGAATGGTCCAATTCCGTAAAGGGTAGATGGACGCATCGACTTATTCCGGACGTATCCGGATGGGTCGGGAGGCGCCATGGAGAAGTTAACTTCCACTTGACACAGATTCTGTCAGGTCATGGTTGCTTCAGGCAGTATCTACACAGATTCGGGCATGCGGGGTCCCCCATGTGTCCCGAGTGCGCGGATGCGGAAGAAACTGCTGAGCATGTCTTCTTCGTGTGCCCTCGTTTTGTGCATGCGCGGAGCGACATGATGGTAGTGATCGGGCCAGACACCACTCCGGACAACCTAGTTCGGAGGATGTGTAAAGACCCAAACATTTGGAGGGCGGTTTGTACAGCCGCCTCTCAAATAGTTTTAGAATTGCAAAACAGGCGACAGGTTGACCACCGACACGCCAGTGTTAGCTAACGGCCAGTCTCCAGGTTAGTTAGCTAAGTTAGCAAAGAGATCTATAGAACCAAGAGGGTGCACAGAGCACAAAAGCCGCTCCCCGAAGCAATACCTAGCGGTGGTCCCGGGGAGTATTATGGGCTGGAGACTGGAGGGGTTTTAGTGGGTCCGGTCACTGATTCAAACCAACCCCACACTCCCTGAGGTTGGTCACCTCAGGGGTTTGGATGCAAATTTCCCCTCCACCTGAAAAAAAAAAAAAAAAAAAAAAAAAAAAAAAAATATATATATATATATATATATATATATATATATATATATATATATATATCCAAAATTATGAACTGAAATCTGAAATCAGCATTTTTTCACGTTATTAACAATGTCAAAAGTTGGTTTCAAAATTCGAATCATAGACAAAAGTGTACATTTAACAAAAAACAGTTTGAATTTAAATACGCAAAGTGTAGCCAAAACACTCCTGTAAGGGAAGATAGCTCTGAACGGAATAGAACTTCAAAGACCCAAAACTTCTAGGATCCTGGGTGTGATATTTGATAAAAAATGCCTTTTCAACAACCACACTAAAAAGTTCTTGGAAGACTGCAGAAGCCGTCTAAACCTACTAAAAGCTATTGCGCAATGGGCTGACAGAGCAACACTTGAAAGAATCGGATGCGCAACTGTTCTCTCTAAATTGACCTATGGACTCAAAGTACTAAGATGGCAAAACGTCGTGCAGCTCACCCCAACCTACAACGCTATCATCCGGATAGCGTCCGGCGCTCTCCGAACAACACCAATTCAACATATGATGGTAGAAGCAGGACGACTTCCGTGGGAATACGTTGCAACCTTAACACTAGCAAAAAAGTCTTGCAGGATTATGGAAAGGGAAAAAGCTACAACCAAAACAATATGGGACAAAACTAATCAAGCGCTAGAGACACTAACCGACCAAAAACTCCCAAAGATCACAAAAATCTATACTAAACTAGATAGACCGTGGTACCAACCGAACCCAAAAATTGATTGGTTTATAAAGAATAGATTTAAAGTGGGTCAAAGTCGGTCGATTGCCCAACATTTATACAACAGCCATGTACAAAATAAATATTCTGGCTATGACATTTGGTTCACAGACGGATCGCTAGCACAATACAAAGTTGGAGTTGGAATCTTGGGTCCAAACTACCGGCTAAGTAGAAGTCTGCATAACCAATGCTCTGTATACTCTGGGGAAGCTGCAGCAATTGCGGAAGCAGCAAGAAAAATTAAAAACAGAAGTGTTATCTTTACAGACTCAGCAAGTTGCTTACAGGACCTAGAAAAAGGAAAGTCACGCCACCCTTACGTTCAAAAAATTGAAAAAGAGTTGAAGAATAAGGAAATCTCACTATGCTGGGTTCCTGGTCACCAGGGAATCGCTGGAAACGAAGTGGTGGACAGTATTGCTCGAGAAGGACAAAATGCTGAGCTGATACGTCACTCGGTCCCTGCACAAGACGCGGTTAGCTGGTGCAAAAGAATATTACGGAAAACACACCAAAATACCTGGAATACCACAGAAGCGAGAGGCATAAGACTCGTCAAGAAAACTATCAAAAAATGGAATGACAGAAGAACAAGGCGAGAGCAGATTGTCCTTACTAGACTACGCCTGGGACACACTCGGTTTAGCCAAAAACATCTTTTCGAGAAGAAAACCCCTAATATGTGTGATACCTGCAACGAACCAACAACGGTCAACCACTTACTACTCGATTGCTTCAAATAAAATAAGGAAAGGGAGAGAATTGGACTACCTAATAACATTAAAAGTATGTTGTGCGACAACAAAAAATAGAAGAAAAAATTTTAAAATTTCTCAAAGACATTGATATGTCCAACCAAATATAGCATCTGTAAATATGTCCCAAAATTATACCAATAAACAGAGGCGAATGCCAAATTAGGCAAAGCCTCTTTAAAATATATATATATATATATATATATATATATATATATATATATATATATATATATATATATATATATATATATATATATATATATATCTTCTTACCCATCTTTAAAAAGAGACCCCCTCCCCGCAAAAATATTTGTATCTTTGAGTATCGCTTACACTCCTGATATTACATAAAACAAATTTCAAATAAGTTAATTTAACGTCGATATACCTATTTTAGTATTTATTTATTTATTTCGTCAAGCAAATGTAGCTTACAGTTATAATAATACAATGTTTTCTTATATTCTATACATTATTTCCAGTAGTTAATCGTTTTTTGATTTGATTTCTGCCCATAGTGATGTCGATATTTTCGCAGTGGAGTTTCGAAAGCGGACTATTTGTGTTTGTTCCACAAATTTGGTTTCAATTCCGTATTTTTCGAGCTTGAAGAGCAATAAAGGTATGTCGATTCTGTCAAATGCTTTGTATAAAGAGCTCCTACGTGGTTACCGTTGTCCATTACAGTCAAAGTGAAAGTTATGAATTCCAAAGGATTTGTGGTAGTTGATCGGCCTTTATAAAAGCCGTGTTGTTGAATTGTAATTTGGTTTTTTACTTGCTGGAAGATGTTTTCATTAATTACTAGCTGACCCGGCAAACGTCGTACTGCCACAAATTTCATTGGATGTAAATGATCTTCCATTATAAAATCTTCTTGAAACCTAAGAACGTATGCGCTCATCTTTGTCGTTTTTTAAACCCAAACTCATTTCGAAGTCAAAATGTTCACAAACGAGCAAATCACACCCATTATAATGAGGCAAAACATACCTATATAATCTAATAAACATAACAAATTTGACTAAGATATTCAGATTCAGATATTTTTTGGATGATTTGTTAGCAACGATTCAGTCCTCTAAATTAGAAAAGAGTCAGAATGTAACCCATACTGCACATGAATTCCGACAAGGGCGGTATAGCAGTTTTTCTTTTACTTCTTGTATTTATCTTGGATGAAAAAAACATGTAAAGATGGTTGTAGCATCGCTTATTTTATTTATTTCTGCTAATACAATTCAATTGTTCAATGCTGAACCTTCTAACGGATTGAACTACTATATCACTGCTTCAGGGAAGAGATAGATGCAATAATTTATTCTTGTATTACTAATAAAATTACTACAAAAACGTATGAGTTAAATCAGTAGTATGTGTATATAAATCATCGAATGCACGGAAATGCTTTTTGGTGTTCAACAGCTGGTTGTAAATGAGCTCTCGAAAATATTAAATTTTTATTTAAAATATCTTGTAGAGGTTGTAAGGAAGTATAATAACACAATCAAACATTTTCTTTATCGCTAAATCATTGCTCAAAAATCTTGTTTAGAAACTAAATTTGATGTTTCAAAGCCTAGGTTTTCAAAAGACTTTTACTGAATGTCTCTAGCTGAAATCCCGTTCTGCTAGAATTATTTGTTGTATTCTATAAAAGGCTTCTGCTGTTGTGTACCTTTTGGATATCCTTCAAGTAAATCGTCTTCAAACCACATGATGTGATGTGAAAATGTAATGAATTAAACCTCTAGAGAGTTTCGAAACAAGCATATTGTTTTGAGACAAATAAAACAACAACCGCGTCATCTCTTATTGCAAAGGTTTATTACTCTATTCAACTCCCTGAAGTGAAAAAGAACCAAATATTTTGTTCCGTAGTTTGTTGAATCATTGTTATATATATTGTGTTGTGATGGGCCCATTTTTTTAAGTTTACTCGTACGTAAACATTTCCGAAAGCGCGTGGATGGAGAAACCAAAAGTTTAATTGAGAATGCTACTGGTTTCAAACTGATGATGATGATCCAAAAAAATTTATCACTCGTAATCTACATCCTTGTTACTAAATACTAAAACGAATTGAATATTAATTCGAAAGACCGCACAAAGCATTTAAATCTATGTGATAATATTACATAGATATAATATATATGGGTCATTCCATGTCAAGTGTCCGAGAAAATGCATCGACCATCTCCGATTACGACCAAAATTTGTGAGTCGATGTATTTTGGGCCGGAACTTATAACTACAAAGTGTTGTACCGATTGGTGGACCCTCGGCCAATGGGACTGCCTCCACTTTTTGCGAATTTAGCAAAACACCTTTTTTATTTTGTGAATATCTCGGGACCCTGGAGAGCTACAGGTGATATTGACATATCATTTTGAAGGGTTTTAGATGTAGAATCGAACTACGTTGTCAATTTTTTTTGTTGCCAACATTGCATTTTTTTCGATTCAAAACTTAATTTGCAATTTCCTTGAAATACACCCCCTTCGATTGTGATTTTGACCACGCCAATGTGTTTAGCAGACGATTTTACATAGGAATCACTTATCAGCAAAAAACAAAATGTAGCGTTCCAGATATACAGCATTTTCAAAAGTGCAAAATTTCGGATTTTGTCTACGCACGACAGCGCTTCTACATAAATTGCTGCTATCTTAATGGTATCTAAGCAGGCGTTTGTGTAATCGAAGGGATGTTCCTTAGAGGAGCATCCGTTAATGATGTAACGCAAAAAATCCCGTTCTAGAATCATTTTCACGAAAAGTTACAGGAGAGTTTTGGTTACACTTTTCACATGAATCTTCATTTTATTGGTTTATCACATTGTAAAAATCATCCTCACTCAATTTAAAACCGTTTCCCAACAGGCGAATGATCATGTTTTTCCGGCTTTAAGGTTTGCTATGATTTCAAAATTGTAAACAATGTGTCTCATCACGTGTGCAGTCATTTCATTCTTGAAGAGAGTGTGTTCAATTGGATTGTATTTAAAACAAATTTGTATCTCTGGAAAACGGTATTGGTTGTCACAGCAGCTTACGCGATGAGATTTACTAGCTACTAAGCATGCATAAATGACGTAGCTTTTTTTTACCCCCCGTTCCCCCTCTCCCACCGTAGTATTTCGTCACAAAGTCAGACCCCCTGTAAATAATTACGTAGCTTTATAACAAACTCCACCCCCCCCCTCCCCTACCCCCCTGACTTTTTTTTGCAAATTTTATCTCTAAAAACATACATTGTATCATAAAAGAATAAGTCAAGACAAAGAATATAAAAATGACCATAAACAAACAAAGCCGTGAAAAAAAAACAATTAGAATAAATCCAAATTTTTAAATTTCATATTTGCTACGTAGCCTTACTTGACTCCCTAGCCTCCCTTTCGTCAAATTTCGTCACAAAACTGCTGGTCGTTGCATGTTCGAGTCCCGGCTCGGGAGAAGACTGTTATTATCAGTAGGATTATAGCACTAGCCTCACAATTGTCCTGTACACTAAGCAGTTGGCTGCAAAGCCTGTGTCAAAAAAAAAAAGAAAAGAAAAAGCTACCTCCGCTCTGATCCTGGGTAAGAAGAAGAAAAAGAAGAACATAGGCAGATGAATGTTATAATAGGCTTACATGCTCTATTACGTGCTATGATATGAGCAAATTAAGATATTCGGTTACGATAAAACATTTTGGATGCGTTCGGAGAATTGTAACCTTTCGTGAAAATGATTCTAGAGCGGAATTTTTTGCGTTGTATCATTAACGGATGCTCCTCTGAGGAACATCTCTTCAAGCAATTTATGTAGAAGCGCTTTCGTGCGTAGACAAAATCCAAAATCTTGTACTTTTGAAAATGCTGTATCTCTGGAACGCTACATTTTGTTTTTTGCTGATAAGTGATTCCTATGTAAAATCGTCTGCTAAACACATTGGCGTGGTCAAAATCAAAATCGAAGGGAAGATATTTTGAAAAAATTGCAAATTAAGTTTTGAATCGAAAAAAAGCAATGTTGGCAACACCGCAGAAAAAATTTGATCACGTAGTTCGATTCTACATCTAAAACCCTTCAAAATGATATGTCAATATCACCTGTAGCTCTTCAGTGTCCCGAGATGAGCATGAGCATGATTGACCGCCCGCGGTTGCTACTCCGTTATTGCCAGATCAGCTGTAATTACACAGAGAACCAATGGATGATGCTTGGGATTAACATTCATCCTCAATGTGTAAAAACTGGTGACCTTAATCTTTATATTAGGCAATACCAGCGCCGGCCGCATCCGAATGCAGGTCAAAGAAGGAGTGTGTATGGGAATATGTTGACGTGATACTCGCTTTATTGGAAGCCGAGAACACCTCTGCACTTCCACGAGAAATCACTGGGATGTTGGAGAAAAGGGTAAGGTTTGCAGCAGGTTTCGTTTTGGTAAACGATGCGCTGAGTTCTTCAGGTTCATAATAACAAATATCGCGCGTACGAGTTCATTATATCTTCTACGGAAATCATAACGCGATCCGAACTCATTCCGGTTGATGATGTAACACCGCAAAAATAAAGCGCACGCGAGGATACCGGACCTATAACCTAATCAAGACAGACTCAAATATTCGAAAATATGCTTATGAAGTCATTATGCAACTACCGAAACGTATCTCTCATTGATTTATCTCAGCTGACTACACAATGTTACGAAGCAACCAGATATGCATTAACCAAAAACAAGAAAAAAGTAAATATATAGACCCTCAACACATACTGCAAGCGGTCAGCAAGAGAGCTTCAAAAACGGCCTATTT
Organism: Wyeomyia smithii; assembly: GCF_029784165.1. Lineage (NCBI taxonomy): Eukaryota > Metazoa > Arthropoda > Insecta > Diptera > Culicidae > Wyeomyia > Wyeomyia smithii. The sequence goes on along the minus strand of NC_073696.1, from coordinate 169,691,518 downwards.
GCTTGGCCATCGCCGTTAGAATCGAACGAAAAAAAAAGAAAAAGAAAAAAAAAGATGTGTGCGTTGGCAGAAGAGTCGCGTATAATCCTGATATTATTTGCAAATAATTGCGATATTTGGTGGCGATTAATTACAATGTTTTGTCGCGATTAATTATTTACGATATTTATCGAACGAACGGAACCTACTCTGAATTACTGCGTGCTGGAATAGAACCAACGGGTGGACAGTCTGCGAATAAATGGTTTGGTACACCTCGGAAGTCACAACACACCGAAAATCTATATTTGAGCAAAGCTCACCTGGGCCGAAAACACGTTTACCCCGGAAAGTTATGCGCGACCGCTCTATTCCCTCTTACCGACGCATACGCGCGGAGACACGGTATTTCGCGTTGATTACCACTTACTTCTTGAATAATAAAGCGAAGATACCTACTGAGTATGAAAAACTGGAAAAGTTTCATGCATTCATAGCTAGAAAATTTTTAAAAATGCAAATATGCATATCTAACAAGACCGAGTACTAATTAGATTTAACAAAATGCCAAAACAATCGCAATCAAAATTTATTTGCCATGCTGACCGACAAGATTTCTACTTAATTAAATTTAAAATTGTCTATGTGTTTCAGTATTTACTCAAAAGCTAGAAAAATCATAAAACAAGGGCATAAAACTGCTCAAAATGTTCGTAACAGCGTCTCCGTTCACCTGAGGAAATAATATCAACAATGAAGACTGACGCGCAACTGTTTCGACGCAGTTTCGGCCCAATCGGTAGATTAAAAAAATTCAAAACCGGCTTCCACGAAGCCGCGGTCACAAGCAGGGATGCCACAAACACAGACCAATCTGTGCAAAACAAAATTCCCACACAAGTATATGTACATACAGAACTGCAAACGCGCCCTTCAAAATACAGGCCGATGTTAGGCCGACGCCACACTGCAAAGGACGCGGCGCGAAATGCGTCATTTCTTACGCAAGGAGAAAAAAAAACAACAATGAAAACTGACGCGCGTTAAAACACATCCCGAACTGTTTCGACGCAGTCATCCGAACAGCATCGGCCCCAGTACGCACCGTACCTACTGTAAACGATTGAGTGAGAAAATTCCAAAACCGGCATCTCAAAAACCGCGATAACAATCAGAGATGCCACATATGTAAATTTAAATTTATTTGTGAATTATAAATTTCTCATCCATACAGTTTACAGTTTACAGATTTGTAAAGCCATATAGATTCCTACGATTTTCTACGAAATTTACAAATTTTTATACAGACTTTTATACTGGAAATCTGTAAAACATTTTCGATGTTCAGTATACAGAAATGTAGGATCCCCACATAAGGAATTGTGAAAAGCAGAAAAAAAAACATTGGTTCCCTTTTGCATGCAAATCAAACAAAAAAAAACACAGGCAAAACGTCACCAACACTAATCCTTATCCTTTAATTCTCGCGTCCTCTCTGAACCATCATGCTGGTGCGAGAACGTGCCGCACGCAAGAGCAACCTTGCACTTACTCACACACACTTATGGCAAGGCAAGGGCTAGCGGGAAACGTGCTCCGCCACCGAAAAATAAATGCAGCTCTCACAAATTAGCCACAAAATTGCACGAATCTTTCACGGATTTCAACATTGACGTCACTCTCACCGATAATACGAAACCGCCACATTTCGTATTACCTTTTACTCCACCCTTTGCACTTAAAATATAACGATTACGCGACGGGAAGGCTAAATAAAATACGTCGACATTATTGCACTATCCTCAATCGTACACGACAACCCTCGGAACATTTCATCGCGATTCAAATCAAACACTTAGAATTCACACCGAAACAACAGCGGCCTTCAATAAACGTAGACACATCCCTTTTCCGGATAGAAAATATATCTAATGAAAACTTGAAAAAACGATGAAAAATTCCGACGAGAAACATTTTCACGTCCGTTCTTGATCACAGCTTGCTTCGATCTCCTCGATCTGTAGCTCTTCAGTGTCCCGAGATATTCACAAAATAAAAAAGGTGTTTTGCTAAATTCGCAAAAAGTGGAGGCAGTCCCATTGGCCGAGGGGTCCACCAATCGGTACAACACTTTGTAGTTATGAGTTCCCAAAATATATCGACTCACAAATTTTGGTCGAAATCGGGGATGGTCGATGCATTTCCTATATATATATATATATATATATATATATATATATATATATATATATATATATATATATATATATATATATATATATATATATATATATATATATATATATATATATATATATATATATATATATATATATATATATATATATATATATATATATATATATATATATATATATATATATATATATATATATATATATATATATATATATATATATATATAATATATATATATATAATATAATATATGGGTCATTTCATGTCAAGTGTCTGAGGAAATGCATCGACCATCCCCGATTTCGACCAAAATTTGTGAGTCGATGTATTTTGGGAACTCATAACTACAAAGTGTTGTACCGATTGGTGGACCCCTCGGCCAATGGGACTGCCTCCACTTTTTGCGAATTTAGCAAAACACCTTTTTTATTTTGTGAATATCTCGGGACACTGAAGAGCTACAGATCGAGGAGATCGAAGCAAGCTGTGATCAAGAACGGACGTGAAAATGTTTCTCGTCGGAATTTTTCATCGTTTTTTCAAGTTTTTATAAGATATATTTTTCTATCCGGAAAAGGGATGTGTCTACGTTTAATGAAAGCCGCTGTTGTTTCGGTGTGAATTCCAAGTGTTTGATTTGAATCGCGATGAAGTGTTCCGAGGGTTGTCGTGTACGATTGAGGATAGTGCAATAATGTCGACGTATTTTATTTAGCCTTCCCGTCGCGTAATCGTTATATTTTAAGTGCAAAGGGTGGAGTAAAAGGTAATACGAAATTTTCGTATTATCGGTGAGAGTGACGTCAATGTTGAAATCCGTGAAAGATTCGTGCAATTTTGTGGCTAATTTGTGAGAGCTGCATTTTTTTTTCGGTGGCGGAGCACGTTTCCCGCTAGCCCTTGCCTTGCCATAAGTGTGTGTGAGTAAGTGCAAGGTTGCTCTTGCGTGCGGCACGTTCTCGCACCAGCATGATGGTTCAGAGAGGACGCGAGAATTAAAGGATAAGGATTAGTGTTGGTGACGTTTTGCCTGTGTTTTTTTTTTGTTTGATTTGCATGCAAAAGGGAACCAATGTTTTTCATTCTGCTTTTCACAATTCCTTATGTGGGGATCCTACATTTCTGTATACTGAACATCGAAAATGTTTTACAGATTTCCAGTATAAAAGTCTGTATAAAAATTTGTAAATTTCGTAGAAAATCGTAGGAATCTATATGGCTTTACAAATCTGTAAACTGTAAACTGTATGGATAAGAAATTTATAATTCACAAATAAATTTAAATTTACATATGTGGCATCTCTGATTGTTATCGCGGTTTTTGAGATGCCGGTTTTGGAATTTTCTCACTCAATCGTTTACAGTAGGTACGGTGCGTACTGGGGCCGATGCTGTTCGGATGACTGCGTCGAAACAGTTCGGGATGTGTTTTAACGCGCGTCAGTTTTCATTGTTGTTTTTTTTTCTCCTTGCGTGAGAAATGACGCATTTCGCGCCGCGTCCTTTGCAGTGTGGCGTCGGCCTAACATCGGCCTGTATTTTGAAGGGCGCGTTTGCAGTTCTGTATGTACATATACTTGTGTGGGAATTTTGTTTTGCACAGCTTGGTCTGTGTTTGTGGCATCCCTGCTTGTGACCGCGGCTTTGTGGAAGCCGGTTTGAATTTTTTTAATCTACCGATTGGGCCGAAACTACGTCGAAACAGTTGCGCGTCAGTCTTCATTGTTGATATTATTTCCTCAGGTGAACGGAGACGCTGTTACGAACATTTTGAGCAGTTTTATGCCCTTGTTTTATGATTTTTCTAGCTTTTGAGTGAATACTGAAACACATAGACAATTTTAAATTTAATTAAGTAGAAATCTTGTCGGTCAGCATGGCAAATAAATTTTGATTGCGATTGTTTTGGCATTTTGTTAAATCTAATTAGTACTCGGTCTTGTTAGATATGCATATTTGCATTTTTAAAAATTTTCTAGCTATGAATGCATGAAACTTTTCCAGTTTTTCATACTCAGTAGGTATCTTCGCTTTATTATTCAAGAAGTAAGTGGTAATCAACGCGAAATACCGTGTCTCCGCGCGTATGCGTCGGTAAGAGGGAATAGAGCGGTCGCGCATAACTTTCCGGGGTAAACGTGTTTTCGGCCCAGGTGAGCTTTGCTCAAATATAGATTTTCGGTGTGTTGTGACTTCCGAGGTGTACCAAACCATTTATTCGCAGACTGTCCACCCGTTGGTTCTATTCCAGCACGCAGTAATTCAGAGTAGGTTCCGTTCGTTCGATAAATATCGTAAATAATTAATCGCGACAAAACATTGTAATTAATCGCCACCAAATATCGCAATTATTTGCAATTAATATCAGGATTATACGCGACTCGTCTGCCAACGCACACATCTTTTTTTTTTCTTTTTCTCTTTTTTCGTTCGATTCTAACGGCGATGGCCAAGCAAATAGGCCGTTTTTGAAGCTCTCTTGCTGACCGCTTGCAGTATGTGTTGAGGGTCTATATATTTACTTTTTTCTTGTTTTTGGTTAATGCATATCTGGTTGCTTCGTAACATTGTGTAGTCAGCTGAGATAAATCAATGAGAGATACGTTTCGGTAGTTGCATAATGACTTCATAAGCATATTTTCGAATATTTGAGTCTGTCTTGATTAGGTTATAGGTCCGGTATCCTCGCGTGCGCTTTATTTTTGCGGTGTTACATCATCAACCGGAATGAGTTCGGATCGCGTTATGATTTCCGTAGAAGATATAATGAACTCGTACGCGCGATATTTGTTATTATGAACCTGAAGAACTCAGCGCATCGTTTACCAAAACGAAACCTGCTGCAAACCTTACCCTTTTCTCCAACATCCCAGTGATTTCTCGTGGAAGTGCAGAGGTGTTCTCGGCTTCCAATAAAGCGAGTATCACGTCAACATATTCCCATACACACTCCTTCTTTGACCTGCATTCGGATGCGGCCGGCGCTGGTATTGCCTAATATAAAGATTAAGGTCACCAGTTTTTACACATTGAGGATGAATGTTAATCCCAAGCATCATCCATTGGTTCTCTGTGTAATTACAGCTGATCTGGCAATAACGGAGTAGCAACCGCGGGCGGTCAATCATGCTCATGCTCATCTCGGGACACTGAAGAGCTACAGGTGATATTGACATATCATTTTGAAGGGTTTTAGATGTAGAATCGAACTACGTGATCAAATTTTTTCTGCGGTGTTGCCAACATTGCTTTTTTTCGATTCAAAACTTAATTTGCAATTTTTTCAAAATATCTCCCCTTCGATTTTGATTTTGACCACGCCAATGTGTTTAGCAGACGATTTTACATAGGAATCACTTATCAGCAAAAAACAAAATGTAGCGTTCCAGAGATACAGCATTTTCAAAAGTACAAGATTTTGGATTTTGTCTACGCACGAAAGCGCTTCTACATAAATTGCTTGAAGAGATGTTCCTTAGAGGAGCATCCGTTAATGATACAACGCAAAAAATTCCGCTCTAGAATCATTTTCACGAAAGGTTACAATTCTCCGAACGCATCCAAAATGTTTTATCGTAACCGAATATCTTAATTTGCTCATATCATAGCACGTAATAGAGCATGTAAGCCTATTATAACATTCATCTGCCTATGTTCTTCTTTTTCTTCTTCTTACCCAGGATCAGAGCGGAGGTAGCTTTTTCTATTCTTTTTTTTTTTTGACACAGGCTTTGCAGCCAACTGCTTAGTGTACAGGACAATTGTGAGGCTAGTGCTATAATCCTACTGATAATAACAGTCTTCTCCCGAGCCGGGACTCGAACATGCAACGACCAGCAGTTTTGTGACGAAATTTGACGAAAGGGAGGCTAGGGAGTCAAGTAAGGCTACGTAGCAAATATGAAATTTAAAAATTTGGATTTATTCTAATTGTTTTTTTTTCACGGCTTTGTTTGTTTATGGTCATTTTTATATTCTTTGTCTTGACTTATTCTTTTATGATACAATGTATGTTTTTAGAGATAAAATTTGCAAAAAAAAGTCAGGGGGGTAGGGGAGGGGGGGGGTGGAGTTTGTTATAAAGCTACGTAATTATTTACAGGGGGTCTGACTTTGTGACGAAATACTACGGTGGGAGAGGGGGAACGGGGGGTAAAAAAAAGCTACGTCATTTATGCATGCTTAGTAGCTAGTAAATCTCATCGCGTAAGCTGCTGTGACAACCAATACCGTTTTCCAGAGATACAAATTTGTTTTAAATACAATCCAATTGAACACACTCTCTTCAAGAATGAAATGACTGCACACGTGATGAGACACATTGTTTACAATTTTGAAATCATAGCAAACCTTAAAGCCGGAAAAACATGATCATTCGCCTGTTGGGAAACGGTTTTAAATTGAGTGAGGATGATTTTTACAATGTGATAAACCAATAAAATGAAGATTCATGTGAAAAGTGTAACCAAAACTCTCCTGTAACTTTTCGTGAAAATGATTCTAGAACGGGATTTTTTGCGTTACATCATTAACGGATGCTCCTCTAAGGAACATCCCTTCGATTACACAAACGCCTGCTTAGATACCATTAAGATAGCAGCAATTTATGTAGAAGCGCTGTCGTGCGTAGACAAAATCCGAAATTTTGCACTTTTGAAAATGCTGTATATCTGGAACGCTACATTTTGTTTTTTGCTGATAAGTGATTCCTATGTAAAATCGTCTGCTAAACACATTGGCGTGGTCAAAATCACAATCGAAGGGGGTGTATTTCAAGGAAATTGCAAATTAAGTTTTGAATCGAAAAAAATGCAATGTTGGCAACAAAAAAAATTGACAACGTAGTTCGATTCTACATCTAAAACCCTTCAAAATGATATGTCAATATCACCTGTAGCTCTCCAGGGTCCCGAGATATTCACAAAATAAAAAAGGTGTTTTGCTAAATTCGCAAAAAGTGGAGGCAGTCCTATTGGCCGAGGGGTCCACCAATCGGTACAACACTTTGTAGTTATAAGTTCCGGCCCAAAATACATCGCCCACAAATTTTGGTCGTAATCGGAGATGGTCGATGCATTTTCTCGGACACTTGACATGGAATGACCCATATATATTATATCTATGTAATATTATCACATAGATTTAAATGCTTTGTGCGGTCTTTCGAATTAATATTCAATTCGTTTTCGTATTTAGTAACAAGGATGTAGATTACGAGTGATAAATTTTTTTGGATCATCATCATCAGTTTGAAACCAGTAGCATTCTCAATCAAACTTTTGGTTTCTTCATTCACGCGCTTTCGGAAATGTTTACGTACGAGTAAACTTAAAAAATGGGCCCATCACAACACAATATATATAACAATGATTCAACAAACTACGGAACAAAATATTTAGTTCTTTTTCACTTCAGGGAGTTGAATAGAGTAATAAACCTTTGCAACAAGAGATGACACGGTTGTTGTTTTATTTGTCTCAAAACAATATGCTTGTTTCGAAACTCTCTAGAGGTTTAATTCATTACATTTTCACATCACATCATGTGGTTTGAAGACGATTTACTTGAAGGATATCCAAAAGGTACACAACAGCAGAAGCCTTTTATAATATACAACAAATAATTCTAGCAGAACGGGCTTTCAGCTAGAGACATTCAGTAAAAGTCTTTTGACCCTAGCCTTTAAAACATCAAATTTAGTTTCTAAAAAAGATTTTTGAGCAATGATTTAGCGATAAAGAAAATGTTTGATTGTGTTATTATACTTCCTTACAACCTCTACAAGATATTTTAAATAAAAATTTAATATTTTCGAGAGCTCATTTACAACCAGCTGTTGAACACAAAAAAGCATTTCCGTGCATTCGATGATTTATATACACATACTACTGATTTAACTCATACGTTTTTGTAGTAATTTTATTAGTAATACAAGAATAAATTATTGCATCTATCTCTTCCCTGAAGCAGTGATATAGTAGTTCAATCCGTTAGAAGGTTCAGCATTGAACAATTGAATTGTATTAGCAGAAATAAATAAAAAAAGCGATGCTACAACCATCTTTACATGTTTTTTTTTCATCCAAGATAAATACAAGAAGTAAAAGACAAACTGCTATACCGCCCTTGTCGGAATTCATGTGCAGTATGGGTTACATTCTGACTCTTTTCTAATTTAGAGGACTGAATCGTTGCTAACAAATCATCCAAAAAATATCTGAATCTGAATATCTTAGTCAAATTTGTTATGTTTATTAGATTATATAGGTATGTTTTGCCTCATTATAATGGGTGTGATTTGCTCGTTTGTGAACATTTTGACTTCGAAATGAGTTTGGGTTTAAAAAACGACAAAGATGAGCGCATACGTTATTAGGTTTCAAGAAGATTTTATAATGGAGGATCATTTACATCCAATGAAATTTGTGGCAGTACGACGTTTGCCGGGTCAGCTAGTAATTAATGAAAACATCTTCCAGCAAGTAAAAAACCAAATTACAATTCAACAACACGGCTTTTATAAAGGCCGATCAACTACCACAAATCCTTTGGAATTCATAACTTTCACTTTGACTGTAATGGACAACGGTAACCACGTAGAAGCTCTTTATACAAAGCATTTGACAGAATCGACATACCTTTATTGCTCTTCAAGCTCGGAAAATACGGAATTGAAACAAAATTTGTGGAACAAACACAAATAGTCCGCTTTCGAAACTCCACTGCGAAAATATCGACATCACTATGGGCAGAAATCAAATCAAAAAACGATTAACTACTGGAAATATAAGTATAGAATATAAGAAAACATTGTATTATTATAACTGTAAGCTACATTTGCTTGACGAAATAAATAAATAAATACTAAAATAGGTATATCGACGTTAAATTAACTTATTTGAAATTTGTTTTATGTAATATCAGGAGTGTAAGCGATACTCAAAGATACAAAGATTTTTGCGGGGAGGGGGTCTTTTTTCAAAGATGGGTAAGAAGATATATATATATATATATATATATATATATATATATATATATATATATATATATATATATATATATATATATATATTTTTTTTTTTTTTTTTTAAAGAGGCTTTGCCTAATTTGGCATTCGCCTCTGTTTATTGGTATAATTTTGGGACATATTTACAGATGCTATATTTGGTTGGACATATCAATGTCTTTGAGAAATTTTAAAATTTTTTCTTCTATTTTTTTGTTGTCGCACAACATACTTTTAATGTTATTAGGTAGTCCCTTTCTCTCCCTTTCCTTATTATATTTGGAGCAATCGAGTAGTAAGTGGTTGACCGTTGTTGGTTCGTTGCAGGTATCACACATATTAGGGGTTTTCTTCTCGAAAGATGGTTTTGGCTAAACCGAGTGTGTCCCAGGCGTAGTCTAGTAAGGACAATCTGCTCTCGCCTTGTTCTTCTGTCATTCCATTTTTTGATGGTTTTCTTGACGTGTCTTATGCCTCTCGCTTCTGTGGTATTCCAGGTATTTTGGTGTGTTTTCCGTAATATTCTTTTGCACCAGCTAACCGCGTCTTGTGCAGGGACCGAGTGACGTATCAGCTCAGCATTTTGTCCTTCTCGAGCAATACTGTCCACCTCTTCGTTTCCAGCGATTCCCTGGTGACCAGGAACTCAGCATAGTGAGATTTCCTTATTCTTCAACTCTTTTTCAATTTTTTGAATGTAAGGGTGGCGTGACTTTCCTTTTTCTAGGTCCTGTAAGCAACTTGCTGAGTCTGTAAAGATAACATTTCTGTTTTTAATTTTTCTTGCTGCTTCCGCAATTGCTGCAGCTTCCGCAGAGTATACAGAGCATTGGTTATGCAGACTTCTACTTAGCCGGTAGTTTGGACCCAAGATTCCAACTCCAACTTTGCATTGTGCTAGCGATCCGTCTGTGAACCAAATGTCATAGCCAGAATATTTATTTTGTACATGGCTGTTGTATAAATGTTGGGCAATCGACCGACTTTGACCCACTTTAAATCTATTTTTTATAAACCAATCAATTTTTGGGTTCGGTTGGTACCACGGTTTATCTAGTTTAGTATAGATTTTTGTGATCTTTGGGAGTTTTTGGTCGGTTAGTGTCTCTAGCGCTTGATTAGTTTTGTCCCATATTGTTTTGGTTGTAGCTTTTTCCCTTTCCATAATCCTGCAAGCCTTTTTTGCTAGTGTTAAGGTTGCAACGTATTCCCACGGAAGTCGTCCTGCTTCTACCATCATATGTTGAATTGGTGTTGTTCGGAGAGCGCCGGACGCTATCCGGATGATAGCGTTGTAGGTTGGGGTGAGCTGCACGACGTTTTGCCATCTTAGTACTTCGAGTCCATAGGTCAATTTAGAGAGAACAGTTGCGCATCCGATTCTTTCAAGTGTTGCTCTGTCAGCCCATTGCGCAATAGCTTTTAGTAGGTTTAGACGGCTGGTGCAGTCTTCCAACAACTTTTTAGTGTGGTTGTTGAAAAGGCATTTTTTATCAAATATCACACCCAGGATCCTAGTAGTTTTGGGTCTTTGAAGTTCTATTCCGTTCAGAGCTATCTTCCCTCCTTCCAGGTGCCATTTCCTGTGTTTTTTCATTTTGCAGCAGTGCATAGTTGAAGACTTTTCGGCTGAAATTTCGAAGCCAACACTAGCAGCCCATTTTGAGATTGCTTGAGCTGCTCTTTCTAATCTTAGTCGCAAGTATTTGACCATTTTCCCTGTGGCCACGATCACAATATCGTCGGCATATACATAAACTTTAACGTTTTTGGGAGCAGCGTTAAATATAGGGTTGATTGCTAAAAGGAACAGTGTCACAGATAGCACTGAGCCTTGGGGCACCCCGTTTTCTTGGGTTTTAAATTCTGATAACGATCCTCCAAAACTTACTCGAAAGTATCTTTCTGCGAGAAAATTTTTAATGTATTTCGTCATGTTCTTACCCATGTGGTTGCTAGTAATCATATCCATCACATGACGGTGCCACACGCGGTCGTAAGCTTTTTTTAAGTCAAGAACGACAATTTCACAGTGCTCTCCCTTTTCTGCTGCTTTCGTTATCACGTGATCTAACTCCGAAAGATAGTCACTTGTGCCCATTGCTTTTCGAAATGCAAATTGGTGTGGGTGGAGAACTCCGTTTGTTTCCAAATGGGTAGTTAATCTACGGTTGACCATCTTTTCGAAGGTTTTGGCCATACAGCTGGTCAGTGAGGTGGGACGAAATTGGTTGATCTCCTTGCTGTTTTTTCCAAATTTGGGTATTGGTATCACAATGCTTTGCTTCCATTGTTCCGGGATTACGCCATTGCCCCAAATGTGGTTCAAGGCATTCAAGAGAGTGTATTTGCAATGGAGTGGAAGTCGTTTGAGCATTGGATAGCCGATTTTATCAGGACCCGTTGACGAGCCTTTGGTGCCATCTAGTGCCTGTAGTAGTTCGTCGATGGAGAATTCTTTGTCTAGAGGTGAGGTTTCCTCGAAGTTGTAGTTGGGATTGATCTCTTCGTGATCTCGTTTTAGTTGTTGGAATTCTTCTGAATAATTCATTGTGGATGAAGTTGATGCAAAAAATTCGGCAAACTGTTGAGCGATTTCCTGGGGGTTGTCCGTTTGTTTTCCATCGATATAGATACTGTGGGCTCCAGTGTGTTTTTTCTTTGCAAGCTTGTGGTAGCTTTGCCATAATTCCGACGAGTTAGCATTTGCATTAAAGATTTCCGCAAATTTTTCCCATGATGTTTGTTTAGCGTCCGCGATTATTTTTCTGGTTTCCTTATTTATTTCGAGATATTCCAAGCGTGCGGCTTCCTTATTTGGGTGGTCTGTTTGCAATTTCCGTAGTGCCCTCAAAGCTTTTCTTCTTTTTTTCACCGCTGATGCGGTCTGTTTGTTCCACCAAAGCTGGTTTCTCTTCCCAGTTTTTCCACTCGATTTCGGAATTGAGGCTGATGCAGCTTGGATAATGTTGTCCGTAATGTTTTCGAGCGACATAGTTGATCCAGCTAATATTTTTTTATCAATTTCCGCTTCGAAACCGGTCCAGTCTGCATCCTTGAAAAGCCATCTTTTGCGATAGAAGATGTTGGGGAGCGTATCGTGTGACCGTATGAAAATAGGAAAGTGGTCACTTCTATGACTGTCTTGTTCAACTTTCGATGTAAAGTTCGGTACGAGACTAGTGGAAGCAAAAGAAACGTCGATTGGCGAGAATGTTCCGGATGTACAATGCACATGAGTTGGTGATCCATTGTTTAGCGCGACCAGTTCATTATCGACGGCCCATTCAAGAATTCTGCGACCTCGGACAGTGGAAATCGATGCTCCCCAGGCCTCGTGTTTCGCATTGAAATCTCCACAGATTATGTAGGGCGGTTCACCTGTCTTAAGAAGTTCGTTAAGTTCGGTAACAAGGTTTTCATTGTTTGCGTTATTTGGAATGTATATCGAAATGACTGCTATGTTCCATGGGACGTGTAGTCTAGCTATGCAAGCATGTATTTTTGTAGGGTTGTTAACGAATTTGTAACTGAGGTCTGCTCGAATACCCAGTCCGGCGAGTCCGTTTCCTAAACTCTCTGATCGATTGTGTGTTATCCAGTTATAGTTGTTGCTTAACAGATTGTTGGTTTTGTCAGTCATCATTTCTTGTAGACAGATAACAGCTGGAGTATTGTTGTCGACGAGTTTTTTGAATTCTGGATAGTTTCGCCATACGCTTCGTACGTTCCATTGCAGAAGGAATGTTGCATTTTTATTTATGCTGACTTCGGAAAGGTCACTGAGTTGGCTTTCACATTCATTGTCTCGTACTCGTCTGGATTCACCATCCGTGGGTAGGATGACTGGAGAGAACTGTCTGTTGCTAATAGGTTTACTTGTACTTGCCTGCGGGAACAGGCCCTCCACACCGGTAGCCGCTGTAGGATCAATCCGAGGTTCGGGAACTTCTACAGTCGGGACCGGTGGGAGAAATTGCCCGGGGTTAACGGACCCCAAACCGGCTGCCGTGGTGATTTGTGAGCATTTAAACGATGGTTTAGGCGATGGCGAGGCCTGATGGGAGATTGAAGCTGATGGTCGGGAGCTTGGACCGTCTCCCGAATCCCACCTTAGGTAGAAATCTCGCATAGCTGGTGAGGAAAAGACAGCCAGGAAGTTTGGGCGGTTTATTGGAAAAGTTAATGTACTTGCCTGCGATAACAGGCTCCCCACACCGGTAGCCGCTGTAGGGTCAATCCGTGATTCGGGAACATCCACAGTCGGGACCGGTGCGAGGGAATGCCTGGGGTTGACGGACCTTTGGTCAGTATCGTTCGAAAGAGTTTCCTGCGTTGGTTGGTAGTCTTCATTGTTAATAGTAGATTTGGCGATAGTGGTCGGTGGTGGTCTGGTTTTGCTTTTGTTCATGTTGGGTGTGGGTGGATTGTCGTGGATAAGAATGGTACTCTGCTGCACTGCTTCGTCGTTGTTGTTTTCGTCATTGATGATAACGGTTTTGAGTTTAGTGGGCTGATTGTTACAAGTTGATTGTGATTTATTGTGTTTTTTGGCCATAAGAAGGAGAGGAATTTTCGCCAATGTCTATTTCATAATCTGAAATTTCTACCGTTATTTCCTCCGATGTTAAGAGGGGAGGTTGATGTTTTATTGGTAATTGCGATTTTTTAAGCGGGGGTTGGCTGTTTTCCGGAAAACTTTCCTGATTGCTCCGAGAACTTACACCGAGTAACTTACACGAACATTTCCGCGTTTTGATTTTCGTCTAGGGTCAGTTTCATTTTCGCTGGTATTACGTACCTCAGATTGAATTTTGTCTTGAAGTTTTTGGATGTACTTTTTCATAGCGGTGTTTTTTATTTCGAGTTGTTTGAGTGTTTGCTCTTGTTCTTGGAATGTTTTAAGCAAGCTGTCGAATTTAATGTCTTTTTCTTCTTGTGCTTTAAGGGTTGCATCTATTTTTTCCTCTAGTGTTTCACTTTTTTTGACTTTCTCACTGAGGAGAGCGATCGTATCATTTTTTCTTTTATTTTCTTCCTGTAGTGCATCCAGTCGGGCTCGGTCGAGGCGTGGTTGGGCAGCCGCTTGAGAATAGGTAGTGTGTCCATCAATTGTTCTTTTTCTTGCCTCGTCGTAGGTGAGGTTGTAATCGATTTTTGTTTGGATGATAGTTTTTCCTTCTTTGTATTTTCTGCATTTTCGGTTCGACGGTCTGTGGTTATCGTTACAGTGGAGGCGATGGGGCTCTTCTTCACATGTTACTCTACCATCTTTGTGCGTTTTGGAGCAATTGTAGCATCTCTTAGGGCCAGGACATTTGGCTTTAGTGTGTCCGTAGTGGTAACATTGAAAACAGAGCATCGGTTCAGGGTAATATGTTCGTGTTGCAATTCGTAGTAGTCCTATTTTCACATACTTGGGGTATGTTGTTTGGTTCATGGTCAGAATAATGACTGGGGTATTTTTTATGCGTTTCACCGCTTTCACTCGTTGGCTCTCCAGCTCGCTCATTAGTTCATTATCCGTCATATCGATTAAATCCCAGGATGCGATAACACAGCGGCAAGAGTTGAGTGTAGGGTGCAGTTTAATTTCGATCTCTGTTCCGTCTAATAAGTGAGTAAGGTTGATCAACTTTTCAATCTGCTTTTGTTTTCTCGTTTTAAGTATGTATTGTGTTCCTCTTCCTACTGTTCTGGCACTTTCGATATGACCAACCTGCGTTTCAATGCTTTTTCCGATAAGGAGGGGATTTTTTGGCAGAGGGCCTTCTTCTCTCCCTGTCATAAGTAGAGTTGTTACTGCTCCAAATTCGTTTTGGTGATCGTATAATGCAGAAAAACTTCTCCCAGGGGGCTCATCGGAGCCATCCCCACTGGTAGAGGCCATATGGCCTCGACGATGTAGGGTCTACGGCACTATACAAATTATTTTCCTTCACACGTAAATAAAAATCGAGTAGTGTCTGATTCACTTTTCTGATCGAGTGGTCAGACTATTATAGAACCAAGTTTTTCCTCTTTCACACAAAAGTGGTCGGACGGTAGTTTGTTCCAACCACTGTTTGGTTTTCACCACTTAGTCGCTTTCATACGCCTTACGGTATGCTATGCCGCAGATCAGTCGACTTTAATGGTATAGCGTACTTGGATCGTGCTGTTAGTTGCAATCTTCCATGCAAGACCCGTTACTGCGTACAGCCGGCTATTGTATTAGCAAAACAATGCCGGTCTGTTTGGTCTTCTACACTTTTACCAACTTGGTAAATTAAGTAGTTTTTTCGGTTTGCTCGGTTCGTATCAAGGGGTATTTCACCACGATCGCACTCTTAAAACAGTAGTTTTCCGATTGGACACGGGTGGTATTCTTGTTCTTAAACTTAACACTCCGAAAAAAGCCTTCGTAACTCGCACGATTTTTATTCCTGTTCATTCTCTCACAGACAAACGGACGATGAGAAGATATATTATATGTGGACAAACTCTTAGAATTTTGATATTTGGCTTTAAAACAAAATGGCGTCGAAAAAACATCGAAAATTCACGATTTCTCAAAAATTAAAAATGGCGCCATGGTTGTCCCTTAAGGTGAAATATGTTCAAACTCGGGAAAATTTGGTTTTGCATCAAAATACACAAAAAAATATATATAGAAACCAAGGCAGAAAAAAGTCAATTTTTTTTTGTTGCACTGTGTAATCAAACGTTCACACTCATTATCAAAGGCAAAAAACCCTGGTGCTGCAAAAGGAAGGAAAGACAAAAACAATTTTTACGAAAGTTAGTTAGTAGACAGTAAGCTCACATGGTGGCACATAAGTGGAACGTTTCGAACAAGGACGAAGATTTTTCAGGGCTTTTCTTCGAAGAAGCACTTGTTTGTCTGTGTTATAACTATGTACAATAATAGTATTTTTAAGATTTTCAAAGGTTTTTTCGGGGATACATCACTAGTAAAGAACATTCCAAAAAATGAAATGGTATATAATATTCACGTTTTTTATTACAGTTGTTATAATAACTCGGCTTTTATTCTGAAGTTTTCGAAGTTCGAAACTGTTCGAAATTTGAATCAAACGGTACCTTTGCGTACAATTCTCATATTTTTATTCATTGAACTGCCGTGAAACGCATATCAGTCCCATTTGCGAAATCATCGAACGGAGAAAACAGCGAAAGAAGAACTGATTTGTTTGTTACAACATTGATATGTTTGCTTCTCAGATTCATGAATTTTAATGTTTTTAATACTTATGTTTTATAAAAACTCAATTCATGACGATTACAATCAAATAAATCATAGTGGGACTGATATGCGATTATTTCATACTACAGCATGTAACATATGCGCCTATTAGTCCCAGTCTTTACGGCCAATAAATCAGTTTGTTGTTGTTCACAGCCATCAAAGTTGTTTGTTTTTCTGAAAGTGAATCATTTTGAAAGCAGGATAATATTTGAAAAAAAAATCTGAGCGTTTTAGTAGAATGATACAAGAAATCAGAAAAAAAAATGTTTCCATTGAACTCTACTAAATTAGAGAAGTAAATAATGAAGATATTACTAGTCCGTACAGATACGTATTTCAGTTGCTACATACAACCATCATCAGTGCTTATGTGGACTGGTTTCTGATTTCTGTGATAATATTGTTTAACCTTGTACAAAATGTTCTCGTTAGATCTAATACGTGCTTATTATGCATATGCTGCTGGCTCCGTTGAAGATTACCTCGGTTTTGATCTTGCAATTTTTGATTACTTTTATTTATGTTTAACATTAACAAAGAAGATTAAAATGTTGTGGAGAAAGGCATTCAAAGTTTGAACACAAACGTTATTTTTAATAATATCCATTATGGGACTGGTATGCGATTACTTTTAAAATGGGACAAACTTGCTTGATATTTTTTGTGACTTTTACAGAACAAACTATATTATTTTTCTTTTTTATTTTGAAAAGCATTAATGATTCTAACCGCTGATAGTCATAACTCAAAATCGACGAAAATGCAGATGGGACTGACATGCGTTTCACGGCAGTGAATCGCTTTCTCGTGTTCCTTTCATATTTTAGGCTTGACGTATAATACAAAATTATGAATTTATAAAAGCTTTGAGTTTAAACTTAGATTTTTTTTCTTTTCAGTATCATGGACGACATTAAGCACATAGCAAACGTGGATTTTGTTTCGTGCCTTAATGTACTGGATAGATGCATTGACCCGTATCAAATACTGCATGACATATACAATGTTTTGGCTCCTAATGGAAGATTATTGCTTGCTCTGGTGCTTCCCTACAGTCATTACGTCGAAAAAAGTTAGTATCGGTGACATTTAAACGAAAACGAAACTTCTATTCAACCTACAATAAGCCAAACTACTAACTTCTCTGTCTGCGTTACGATCACGTATAAGCTGTCTGAGCAGGGGGGTACTCCAAGCAGGAGAGATAGGGGGCCTTTGATTCTAACCAAAGTCGAATGATTTCACAGAAACGGGTAGCCATGGTGTCAATATCAGCGCATTCAGTGACAACAGTCCAATTCTGACTGACCAGGTATTGTAGTAGAAAAGCGTAGTCAATTTTCTTATGGTCAAGTTGTTTTATTTGAGCATACGCATCTTGAGGTATGATGAGATGGGCAGCCATGAGGTACAGCAAGTGAAACGAGGAGAGGCGGATGAGGAGGATCAGTTGGAAACAGTGGGACAAAACTAACTTTAACGTAGATGAGTCTGCCGAGCTCATCTACGTTAAAGTTAGTTTTGTCCCTGCAAAACACCAAATCCATAGTACGACCGCGTGCATTCCGGACGGTATTTCGTTGACAAAGTTGACGAACTCCATTCCATCATCGAGGGCAGAGCTTGCAGCACTCAGGGTAGATTCACCAGAAAGAGTAACTTTGCTTTCACTAGTGAACCATTGAGCCACTACTGATTATAATCGCCGCAAACAAGAACTTCATCTTCAATGCTTGCCATGTCGTACAGTTCATTTACAGAGGCAATGTGAGCGTGAAATACATCAACATCGCGGCTTCGATCGGAGAGGATGTATTCGAATCCGCATGCACATTTAGGTAGTATATCCAGATGCAATTTCCAATCGAATCTTCCTGTAGCTCATGTTCCCGTAGTGGAAGCATTGCAGCGCTAAAATCAACGGTTAAATCAGGAGCGGAACAGTTCCTGGCATCATTGCACTCGCCTTGAATTTCGGTTTGGAAGACCCCTTCTCTGATCCTGCGCACAGATCCGGGACGACTGGTGGCCGATGACTGAAATAGCTTGCTGTGACATTACCCTGATGAATGTAATAATTCTATTACACAATTTCTGAATAGTTGGCCTTGAGTTACGGTTCAGGATATTTTTTTTGTAAGACTTGGACCACCGCGACCATTATTTTGAGCTTTTGTTGTATACGTTTCAGGATGTTCGAGTAAGTCATCCTGTTTATCGTTGAATCGATGAACTCCATGATTCTCGTTCCAGAAGCCATCATTGTACCTTATACCCTTACCATGTAGTAATAATCACAAAACATACTGACACCGCCGTGTTTACCGTTCTCCACACCATGTATCTTTCATCTGATCCGAACGGTATTTACCCCAACTTTTTGGCAACATTGTCATTTTTGACATGTTTTTGATACTGGAATTGTTTACAAAACCAAGCATCATTCTATTACTTTGAAAAAATTTCTGCACGGCAATTCAAATAATACATTACTTGACAAAATTCTTTCGGAACTGCACCGAAAAAGTCGTTCCGCAACTCGTACAATGACCAGATCAAAACTTTACTCTCGGTTCGGGGGTATCCACCATCCGTTCAACGAGACTGATTCGTTGCTACTGTGACTGTATTTCCTCCCTTCAGAAACTGTCCCAGAAATAGTGGAAAACTGTCCTTGAATTCTTTCAGCTTAAAACTATGACGAACTTTTGAATGAAAACCTCGGGACACTTAATCTACTCCTCTGTCAGTAGAATTCTCAATATAATTTGCCTCACCAACCAAAGCGTGACTTTGTCGTTTTCCATCAACTATCATTATATTTATGACCTTTTGAACTGATAATACTAAATCCACATTCAACATTCCACATCCACATTCATCTAGTGTGCAAGTAATTTGGCAAGATTCCTTACCGATGCTTGCTTCAATGTATGCTCTTCAACCGATCGGCGATCATATACGCAAAACTATCACTCGGTGATTTTTGATGACCAATCAGAGAATCCTATCTAATGTGTTAAGATAATCTTCGGCACTCATCCGTATCATTTTGTCACCCGTACTCATTCGTTGTTCCCGGGCCAGTTGATGCAACTGCTGCTGAAAAGCTTCTTCGTTACCCTTTAACACAGATACCTCTGTACCAATTGATCCCTCTAAATCATCAAAATCAGAGCGCATGAGTTGTTAAGATAAAGTTGTTAAGATAAAGTTGTTAAGATAAAGACGTCCCGCATTTTGCGAGACAGTCCCGCTGCTCAACAAAATGTCCTACATAGAAAAACGTCCCACGAAATGTAGGAATGTCCCACGGTCTCAACAAAATTGAACCAACGGATGTCACATTTTTTCGCTGGGACATTGACCTTTCTGTTAAGTAACATTTTACTCACTAGTGTGCTTCTTTACGTTAATAATAGCCAAATTGAACGAACCTGAAGGCGGTAGAAAACCATTCAGTGGAAGAACGAACTTCTGAAATAATGTTCACCGTTACATGCTTCTGCCTCTTTGTTTTCTCCGGTTGCATAAGCATTCACAGTGCTTACTTTGAACCTCTATAGAAACTGTCACCAGTGATGGGCACCATTCCGCTAATTCGCTAATTAGCGACGCTAATATTCAGTTAGCGGTTTGGCGATTTCGCTAATTTTTGAGCTGGTTAGCGAAACTGTTAGCGTCGCTAAAATTTTGGCTTTCGAAACACTAATCGCTAATTCGCTAAATTTTTAGACAAGCGACAAAAGAACCATTTAGAAAAACTGTGAATTGCTGATTGCGTACGTAAATTGCTTCGAAAAATGAACATACTTTACTGCGAAAGTTACTTTTGGAACGTTTGTTTCAATCAAACAACGTTCCATTGTCTTAATTGTTTAGAGTTCCTCTCTTTACGACACAGGTGCAAGTCAGTCTTCTTCCCTAGAATGGAGTTCCAGTAATCATACAAACCACAGGAGCATTTTGAAGAACAAACGCAAGGTCTAGATTGAATTTTCGACACACCAAGAACTATTGTAAATTGCAATGCGCTTGAAATTATGACAACTTTGGTTCTACTTTTCGATTCACATGATAATTTTCATCAAAACATTCCTAAAAGCTGTATTATCAATGCAAGCTGAAAAACTTTTGTTACTCCTTGTTTTTACAAAATCAAGTATGAACACCGTTTTGTGAACCTCTTATTGTAAATAGCTCTAAAAAGTAATTCCTTTCGTTTGTTTTACCACAAAAGATCAAAGTGGTCCAGATCTTACAAAACATTAATAATAAATATAGCGATATGACTATTTACATATTAATAAGTTAGCGATTAGCGATTAGTAAAAATTCCGCTAATGTGGGCTTAGCGTTTAGCGATTATCGAGCTAAATTTTCCGGTTAGCGGCTTAGCGATTAGCGTGGCTAAATATTTGGTTAGCGGTGACCACCACTGACTGTAACAAATCTGATTTTGAAATTCAAACTTGTTTAGCCGCAATCTAAAATTAACAGCATTTTGAATCCTTAAATAAACGTGTAATTATGGATAACCGATACAAAATCTAATTAGAGTACTTGCAGAGTAAGTATATCGGTACTGGACACGCGGACACGAACAAGTATGGAAGGCTCAAAATCATTACTAAGATTCGTTTGCCAGTTATCTTGGCCGCTACGATATGCTAAGCTATTTTACCGTAGCCGAGAACGAATCAAAAGATTAATATCATAGAAAAAAACAGTACAACTATGTGGACCACCACCCAAAAAGTCAGAGGAAAACAATTGTGGTTAATCAGAATAAACTATTTGTTAAAAAAATTATTCAAGTCTTCGTATTAGCCGAATCTGGCTGATTTAATGCAACAAAACACTTACTATATCCACTATTTTCGAAAGTGCCATAACGAAAGGAGTGATTCTTTGAGTAAAAAAGCAAAGCCAAAAGCAAAGCCTTGGTGCTACATTCCAATTCGGAACTTGACCTTCTGTTTTTTTTTATACACAGACTTCGCAGTCGACTGTTTAGTGTACAGGACAATTGCGGGGCTAGCGCTACGATCCTACTGGCACTAACAGTTTCTCCCGAGCCGAGACTCGAACCTAGGATGACTGGCTTGTTGGGCCAGCATCATACCTCGAGACCATCTGCGAAATTCTCTGAGTACGCTACCGTTATTACGGTTGGAATCGCTTCCAAAAACGATCAGCGGAAATATTGCTATTGCGAAAATACCGATTGCCTCCAATGTTTCTGTTACCAGTTCCTGTAGTAAAAGCCTTATAAAACGCATTGGTGTAGATGTTCGTATGCATCCTATCTCTGCTGTTGGCAATACATATTATTAAAGCTGTTTGCGAAATTGTTCCACTGCAATTGTTAGGTACTGCTGCTGCTGTTGAAGCTTGCCATTGCTGTGGTTCCGACAGTGGAATTTGCACTCGCCAGAGATTTCCCATTGCTTGGATAGCTGAAATCACAATATCTACACTTGACCAACTTTTAGATAATCGTTGAATACTTACAATGTTTTCAAAATTTATTATTCTTGCGGTTGCATTTCCTGCCGCGGGTCGAATCAAAGACATTCTCGAGGTTTATCCCAGCTTTTTCAAGGTGTTTGTTTTTCTTTGACCTGAAGATAGTTGAGGTTATTTACATCGAAACCAGCTGCCAGAAAATCAATGTCAACAATATTTCAATGAGATACATGCAGGTGTGTAAAAAAACTCGTCAACATAATACAGTAAATCCTAAACAACATCATGGCTAAAAAACAACTTGGATCGAAATCCGTGCGTCTCGAACTGTCCTACAGCTCCGACGTGTTTTCGGTTGCTTGTGGACTGATTTTTGACTGCCTATAGCTTCGAAGTTAGTGATTTGTCAATGCGTCTTTTAAAGACTACCTGTAAGTTAGTTCACATCAGTCTTTTTCAAGACTACCTATTTTTGAATTTAAAATTTGTTTTTTACTTTTTTCGTTTCACTTGAAATGACAGGACGAGAAGTACCAAACCGCGCATCACTACGAGGAGAAAGAGAGAGCATTGGGGGCGAATGCCGTTTATTAGCTGAGTAAATTAAGGGCTATAATCGTTTTGTTCAGTATTTAGCTGACAAGGTGTACAAATTTTTCACCTATGGCACCAGAACGCCAAGCCGTTCAAAGTTGCCTCGAAAGGTCTCACCAACGATCGAACCGTTGGTAAGATTAACTAACTATGACAGAATTACTCGGTATAGCCCCTACCCAAGTAATTCTAATGAAACAAAAATCACTATGCGAAAACAGTTAGAGAGCTGGGATTTCCTTTCTTAATTATTTAATTCATTCTAATCGCACTGAGGTTAACAATTTTAAATTTATTAATGTGCAAGTAAAGTGCGAATTATATCGGAAGTTCGGCAAAGGTGAAATGCATATCACCCAATGCCGTATTTACCAACGTTATGGCCATGGATCAAAATTCTGTAACATGGACCAAAAATGCCTCATTTGTGGAGATTCTTCTCACAAAAAGGACACATGCCCTGTGAAGAGAGCAAAAATTTTCGCTGTGCGAATTGTAACGGCAATTATCAATGCCCAGTCCGTCTACCTTGAGACGAAGGTTATTGAAACTTTGGGAATTGAAGTTCAAACTGAACTTGATATTTTTTATTTTACACAGCGCAAATATTATTTTAAAGGTGATTTACAAAAACTCACCAGAAATCGTTCAAATTTTTTTTATTATCGGCGATTTTAACGCTAAACATCGATCATGGAATAATTCTCGAAGTAATTCCAATGGCAAAATTTTATTCAATGATTGTTGCTCGGGATACTATTCTTTTTTGTACACGAATAGTCCTATATTTTCTGTAAGAAATCCATCAACAATTGATTTGGTACTAACAGACCAAAGTCATGTATGTAGTGAATTGATCACACATGCTGATTTTGATTCTGATCATCTTCCAATAACTTTTTTTATATCACATGAATCAGTTTTAAATCTTATGAGCTCTGTTTTTAATTATCACAATGCTAATTGGGAAAGATATATAACTCACAGTGAGAGTAATTTCAATAGAACGCTGGATTTGCAAATCGAAGTGAGTACTGATTCCGCTTTAGATGCATTAAAAAGTGGAATTATTGATGCCTGATTCTGTTCCAAAGGCTCAAGTGAAATTTGATTCACCAATAATAGATGGAAATCTTCAACTACTAATTCGTTTGAAAAATGTTAGTAAACAGTTAGTAAGTTGAAAAACGCGTCGTATCCTTTTTTATTAGAGTTTATGACATGTGAAACTGTGTTTTGATGTTTATGAATTGCAAAGACTCTTATTGCTATTTGCATATTCATACACAAAAAAATTATTTTATAAATCAAACAAATATAATAATCAGATTTACATTACAAACATATTTCGCGGTAAAATTGGAGCCACTGCACGCACTGCGCACATTTCTCGATTCCTTTTGTTTTCACACAGTAAACGACAACATGTATCAATACCTCGACAATCATGTGTACAGAAGCGCAGCAAATACATATACAAAAATACAAATATGACATGACTAGTATTAATTTGCTCGTACAACTTATGGCGTCAGAATTCTACTTATACTTTGAATGGCAGAATAATGAAGAACGTTTATTTGCAATTCATAGCAATGAAACTAGAAGAAACGAGTATAGTTTTACAAGCTTTCTTTCTCTCTCTGCTACTGACGAACTAAACCAAATGCTGACTACAACAGAAATGGCTTGACCAAAAAAGAACTGTAAGAGTGGCTTTTCACGATTGAATTTAGAAGTTCCGTTAAACTTTTTGTGACTTTTTTTAATTTTTCCAATAACATAAAAAGTAGGAAAGTATGATAGAGAAATAATAGATGAAATTAGGCAGCTTACTAAACATGGTAGCTTGTGTACCACTAGTGTCAACATTAAAACGCTTTTTTGTGTGTGAAATCAAGTGCTTTAGGTGATCTAGTGCTAGTGATCCGACGGCCAAATTGGAAACCTAAACGGATAAGTAGAAGTGTATTTGCATGCTTTCGATTTATTCGTTTTTTATTGATTTAATTTGTGTCAGCGCCGATCAGCGCATCTATATCACATAGACGCTACGGCTGCTGGTTGAAACATTCATTGTTATATTTTTGCATTGTTCGTTGCCTTTAGCCTTTGCCGTTGCTGCTGGACGAGTCCGGCCGGCGGTTGTTTGTTTGTTTATTATGGATTGTGCAAAGTGTGGTAATGTAGTTCGTGTTAGCGACGATCCCGTAGTTTGTGTGGGCAAGTGCAATTCTCGATTTCATCGAGTTTGTACACCGCTCACTAAAATAGCGGCGAAAGTCGTTAACGATAATGAAAATATTGTTTTCAAATGTGCTTCATGTTTATCGGCCCAGGAAGACGGCGGGAAAGATGATGCTATGAGTAGTGGGCTGACGGAGATCAAGAGTATTGTCATCTTTGTCTCAGTCGCTTACAGATACTCAAAGCGGAATCGAAACCCAGATAAACAGCGCGATTGCTAACGGTATCGATAGTATTTAAAAATCGATCAGCAACTCTCTTCGTGAGAGTATGGCAAGCATTGAAGCCAATGTTGCCAGAAAGCTGGATGATTTTAAAATAAATGTTATTGGTAAAAATGATCGTGATAAACATGCTGCAATGAGTAGAAAGAGGTCTAGAACTGAGAGAACGATTCACTCTGAGTCGGACTCTATTCCCAACAAGAAAAAAATAATTTCGAATAAGCGGAACGAACCAATTGAAGACGTAGCTAAGCAAAATGACGAGGTTTTTGTTTCTGAAAATGCTTTGACATACGCGAACGTTTTAGCGGGGTCAAGTGGGAATGCAAATAAATTGAAGCGAGTGGAAAACCGTAAGACTCGGCCGGTCATTGTGATTAAACCAGTCGAGTCTTCTCAATCTAGTGAAGATACTAGAATTTTTTTGAAAAATAATTTAGATCCCAAAATACACAAAATTAGAAACTTTAGAAACGGGAAAGCAGGTTCGATAATTGCTGAGTGTGCAACAGGGGATAACATTGAAGTCGTGAAAAAGGACATTGAAAGCAATTTAGGTGAAAAATATAATGCTGTTATTCCTACAACCGCTAAGCCTAAGTTGAAAATTGTGGGAATGAGTGATCAATATTCCCCCGAAGTCGTTATTGACTTGTTAAAAAGTCAAAATGAAGACCTCGGTATCAATGAAGTCAAAGTTATTGCTCAATTTGTAAATTCAAGCTTCAAATATAATAAGTATAACACTATTATTGAAGTTGATAAGGACACTTTTAACCACTTGATGACTGCTGGTAAAGTAAACATTGGGTGGGATAGGTGTTCGATTCAAGAGGCCGTCAATGGTTTACGTTGCTTTAAATGAGGAGAATTTGGTCATAAAAGCACAGAGTGTGTCAATCCTGAAACATGCTCCAAGTGTAGCGGACTACATAAGACATCGGAATGCTCATCGACTGATTTTAACTGCGTAAATTGTTCAAAATCTAAGAAAGAATTTCATCTGAACTTGGACGTAAAACATCCAGCATTTAGCACGCAGTGTCTGGTATATCGGAGACTGTTTGAAAAAAGAAAAAGCAACATGTTGTTAAGTAAATAGCAGCTGAAGCAAATGCAATGTGAGAGGAAGCGAGAGATAGTTTATCTAAATATTGCTGGTTTATCTACAAATTATGCCGCATTGCGGCATTTTGTGGAAACAACACGTCCGATGTTAGTATTGCTGGCTGAAACTCATATAGTAGAAGCTGATGCATTTGATCAATATAACATTCCGGGTTACAAAGTTGCTTTTTGCCTTTCACACTCCAGACATACTGGAGGGGTTGCTATTTACGCCAAGGAATCTGTTAAATTCAACACTCGGTTAAACGAATGTGTTGAAAACAATTGGATCCTGGGTATATCAGTTGAAAGAGGCATGACGATGGGAAATTTCGGAATTGTATACCATTCCCCCAGTTCAAGTGACCAGCGGTTTTTTGGAAATTTTAGATAACTGGTGGGAGAGTTTTGTAGATTTAAATAAATTAAACGTTATCGCTGGTGACTTTAATATTAATTGGCTTAATGAATCATATTCGAATCAATTAAAGCAATTATCAGATTTTTTTCAATTTGCGACAAACTGTTTGTCAATATACAAGAATTTCCAGACAATCTCGTACATTAATAGATCACGTGTTTTCAAATTTTGATAATGTTCATTCCTTTACAGAGGCCGATTACAAAATTACAGATCATGAGACAATTTTTGTTTTTATTTAGAATGACCAAAACCGTGATGATAAAGTAAAGATAAAGTGCTGGAACAGATATTCGAAACAAGCAGTGTCTCAACTTGTTTCTAGAAGCTTGGATTTTCAACCAGTAACTGGTGATTTGGACAATAAAGCAGCTGTTCTTACCAACACGCTGAAAGAATGTACCATTAGTTTAGTTTTAGAAAAACATGTAAACTTGCATAATGCAAACAGCTGGTACACTTTAGATCTTCTGCGTTTAAAACGAAAAAGAGATAAAAGGTACAAGCAGTTTTACAGAAGTAACAGTAACGATGATTGGTATAGGTACACCGCGGCGCGTAACATGTATTCACGTGCCTTGAAAAAGGCTCGGTGTGAATATATACAGCGGAAGATTGATCAACATCAAAATAACAGCAAACAGTTATGGAAAATTTTAAAGAAACTAATGAAAAGTAAAGATTGTAGCCCGCAATCCATAACTTTTAAAGGCTTAGAAGAACAATCGGCGCGAGTAATAGTAAATAAATTTAACAATTGTTTCGTTAACAGTTTTCAATCGATAAATCAAAGCATTGATTTGGTCAATGAGCCGGACGAGATAATACAGCCGATCAATAATAACTGTAGCTTTGATGGTTTTCATCCTATTACTTTTGCAGAGTTGAAAGATATTTGTTTTTCTTTGGAGAGATCGGCTGGTATCGACAATGTCAACGCAAAAGTAATACAAGATTGCTTTCATGTCATTGGACACGATCTGCTGGACCTTATTAATGAATCACTGCAAACGGGGCACGTGCCTGAAATTTGGAAGGAATCACTTGTGGTTCCTATCCCCAAGATTACTGGGACGGATAAAGCCGAAGAGTTCCGTCCCATTAACATGTTGCACACATTAGAGAAAATATTAGAACTTGTTGTAAAAGGCCAGCTGATGGATTATTTAAATCGTAATGATTTGCTGATTCCAGAGCAATCAGGTTATCGAGAGGGGCACTCTTGTGAGTCTGCATTGAATCTGGTGTTAGCAAAATGGAAAGAAAAAAACGAGGCTAAAGAAACTATTCTTGCTGTATTTTTGGATCTAAAACGCGCTTTTGAAACAATTTCTTGGCCCTTATTGTTGCAAACATTGGAGCGCTTTGGTATCGTAGAGACAGCATATAAATAGTTTGAAAGCTATTTGTGTCCTAGAACTCAGAAGACTCGTTTTAATGATTTTGAATCGGATTCCATTGCTAATACACTTGGTGTACCGCAAGGAAGTGTTTTGGGGCCCATTTTGTTCATAATTTATATTAATGACATGAAGCGAGTTTTACGGTTTTGCGATATAAATTTATTTGCCGATGACACTGTTCTGTTCATTGCAGCGAAAAATCCAAACGATATTGTTGCACTTTTGAATCAAGATTTACATTATCTGGCGAATTGGTTAAAGTTTAAACAGCTTAAATTGAATATTAGTAAAACACAGTACTTGATTATTTCTTCTGCCAACTCCAGACCAGACGTAAACATTGGAATTGATGGTGAGACGATTGATCGCGTAAATGAATTAAAGTATCTTGGAGTTATTATTGATGACAAATTAACTTTCAAGTCTCACATAGATAATGTCATCAAGAAAATGGCGAAAAAAAAACAGTATTTTGTGCCGTTTGAAAAATGAATTGACTGTTAGTAGTAAAATTAGTCTTTATAAGTCAATCATTTCACCACATGTAGATTTTTGTTCATCCATAATATTTCTTGCAAACAATACACAAATGTTGAGACTGCAGCGCTTACAAAATAAAGTAATGCGATTAATATTAAGATGTAATAGATACACTTCCTCGAGTTTTATGTATGCTGGACGCATTGCAATGGCTTTCTGTGAAGCAAAGAGTATATTTTTTGACAATGATGTTTCTATATAAGATTTTGAATAATATGCTGCCTCGCTATTTGTGTGATCGAATTGATAGAGGAAGTGATTTTCATAGGTACAACACTAGAAACGCGGATGATGCTAGAACACCACATTTTTTATTCGGAAGATCACAGAACTCTCTGTTGTACAAAGGAATAAACTTTTTCAATTCGATGCCAAGACAAGTAAAACGTTCAGCAACAATGGCGGAGTTTAAAAGGCTTTGTATTTCACACATAAAGTCTGTCTTGTAGACAGATTATATAGAATTTTTTGTAAATTAATGACGAAGATTGTAAAATTTAAACTTTTTTTCTAATTTATTGGGTACATTAAGTTATTATGTTCATTGATGATGATGGATTTTTGTTTGAATATAGTTATATAATAATTAATATTAGAGTTAAAAAAAAATGAGTCGGCTACACATGTTTGAGCCACGCGCGCGTAGACTGACATAGACAATCTGGATATTGAGTATATCAGGTTTAAACCCCTGAAATTGAAACAAAAAGCATAACGGGTTGATAAGTTGCTTTTTGGGTTGCTGTCACCTTTATTTTCTTAATTTATTTGCTTTTACGATTTAAAAAAAGGGTTCGGAGAAAAAAACTGAAAAGGCTTGGGTTTGCCTGTGGACTGTAGAGCTCGTTATCGGGAATTATAGTGTCATAGGATCTCTCTCGTAGTTCTGGATCGTTATCCAGAACCAATTCTGATTAGTTAACGCTCCTAAATGTTAGGTTCAATTCCTAACCAAGTCCAGATAATTTTCAGGTTGGAAACGTTCTGGATGAGCCTTCGATCAATGTTATTGAAAAATCGTTTATTTTTTATTTATTTTCAAATTATTGGTATTCTTTTGAAGGGTTACTAAGTCTGTATTAATAACCAGTCCGTTATTTGTTTGTCAACTGGTTACATTGTATGACTCTATATAATATCTTACTTAGATAAATCGACCAGCTCAAACCGATGTAGGGGTATGAGGTGGGACCATCATGATCATTTAATTGGTAATTTACCCTACATAAAAAGATTAAACATAGATTTACTCTTCTTAGAAATCAAAATTTTAAGACTAAAGTTGAAAAATTTAGACCATATTCAAAACCTTTTTGGAAGCGGTCGAAGATTGTTGAGAAACAAAGCCTATTCCAGTTTTAAAAGATGGTGAACGTTTTCTTGTATCCAATGTACAAAAGGCTCAAAGACTTGCTCAGCAGTTTGAGAGTGTTCATAACTCAAATTTGAATTTTGTGAGTCCAATTGAAAATGAAGTCACACGTCAATTTGATTTAATTTCTTCCCAGAATTTTCTACCTGCAGAAATAATTGAAACCAACTTAAATGAGATTAAATCAATTATTGAAAATTTCAAAAATAAGAAAGCACCTGGTGACGATGGAATCTTTAACATATTGATCAAACATCTTCTTGAGAGCCCAATGGAATTTTTAGTAAAAATTTTCAATTGGTGTTTCAAACACTTCAACCTTGTTTCGTGTTACCGTAAGAGCTCAATATGACATCAGACCTCGTCCTGAATGATGAGCAGAATTTTACTCGAAACCGGTCGACAGTACAGGTAAATTTTGATTTGTTTTCTTGTTAGATTTAGTAAGAGTGTTAAGTGTTGGTGTCTGGTCCTCGATATCGTTTGCTGTTTCAAAATTGCATATTTTCCCAAATTATGGAAAAATGCAAAAATAACTCCAATTTTAAAGACGGATAAGAATCCAGCTGAGGTTTTAAGTTATCGACCAATCAGTTTGCTCTTTTCAACTGTTTGAGAGAATTATTCTTAACAGGATGATGTCACACATCAATGAAAATTCAGATTGCAGATGAACTGTCTGGATTTCGCCATGAGTATTCCACTACTCATCAATTGATACAAGCTAACAAATCTGAAGG
The DNA here is from genome assembly GCF_029784165.1 of Wyeomyia smithii. Lineage (NCBI taxonomy): Eukaryota > Metazoa > Arthropoda > Insecta > Diptera > Culicidae > Wyeomyia > Wyeomyia smithii. The sequence continues at coordinate 169,660,968 of NC_073696.1, read as the reverse complement.
TTATTCCACTGGAGCTGCTCTTTTAGATATAGAAAAAGCATTCGACAGTGTTTCAGTACGACTTAAACTGCCTTGCAGAACGGTCGCATTTTACCAACAGCTCGAGGCTTGTCTTAGACTACCGAGAGATATTGAAAATTTCAAAAGGTAATCTTTTTTAAAGAGTACCTGTTGAATCGCAAAGTATTAAATTTGTTTTTAACGTTCAACGAGTGATTAATGTGTAAATTTGTGTTGACAATATTTGTGAAAAGTGAAGTGAATTTTGTCCTGAAATGCCAGGACGAACCAAAACGCTCGCTTTGATGCGGCTACGAGGAAACGTGAGGCTTCTCCTCCGAGTGATTCAGAAAGCAATAGGTATGAAATTCTTTCTACTATACTGCCCATAATCGCATAATTGTAACATTTGCAAAATTGGTTGTTCGAGAAAATGACACTTTTATATTTTGACCTTAAATGCATTGTTTCCGATATATTTTTGCAAAAAGACGCTTCAAATTAACTTAGTATCATGAAGAAAGCACTACTTTACACTATGTATACATTGAACATTACTTTTGAAGTCAAATTAGTTGAAATTTTTGCAATGATACTTTCATGCCGTCACTTTTAAGGTACTTTTTAAATATATCACAAGGGAAATCAAGTTTTTCTTGACCAGAACAACCTCCTTCTAAATTTCGTAATTTATTTTTTCGTAAAAATGTTATATCTCAAGATTGGCTCATATTGCCACGGAGTGGTAAGTGCTTCTTACGTAAAATTTTCTGAGAAACACGATGAAACCATCAAATTAAAAAAAAAATTAGCTGCATTGGCCGAAAAAATGTAAATTTAATTTTAAAATACAAAAATAATCTATCTGGCAACACTTCCGGGCAAAAAAAATATTTTTTCTGGATTGGTTTATTTTCCTCAAAATTCACCTATCACTATCTTTCGGGTGTCTTACGTCTATAAATTATAAAATAAAATAATTACGAAATTTACAACTTTTTTCGTAAAAATGTTATATGTAGATTGGCTCATATTCCCTCGGGATGATAAATGTTTCTTATGTGCAATTTTCCAAGGAACACGATGAAATTATCAAATTTGAAATAAAAATGGCTACATTTGCCGAAAAATGTAAATTTAGTTTCCAAATACAAAAATAATTTATCTGACAACATTTCCGATCAAAACTTATATTTTTTCTGGATTCTTTGGTTTATTTTCTTCAAAAATCATCTATCAATATTTTTCGGACATCTTACGTCTATGAATTGTAAGAAAAAGAAAAAAAACATAAATTAATCCACCTAGCGGTCAGACCCAGCCTTTCTCATTCAAACTTTTATTTGTTTAAATAGATTTACATGAACGCTTCAATCCAATAAATGTATATTCACTCTATACATATAAAAATGCAGTCCGGCCTGGCTGTCTGATCCATACAGGCTCGAAAACTACCGAACCGATCGACGTGAAAATTTGTATGTAGAGGTTTTTGGTGCCGATAAAGGTTCCTATGATAGTTTAAGACCCCTCCCTCCTCTGGAAGGAAGGAGTTCAATACAAATGAAACATAAATTTCTGCACAACTCAAGAACAAACCAAGCAAATGAAACCGAATTTGTAGATGTTTTAAGAGGTAACAAATATGTCCATAACGGTTGAACGCCCCTCCCTTTTCTGGAAGGAAGGAGTTCCATACAAATGAAACACAAATTTTTGCACATTTCGAGAACTAATCAACTAAATGGAACCAAATTTGGCAGGTAAATGTTTCTAGTGGTAAAAAATATGTCCATAATATTTTGACACCCCTCCTTCTTTTGGAAGAGAGGGGCGCCATACAAATGAAACACAAATTTTTGCACGTCTCGAGAACTAACCGAGTAAATGGCACCAAATTTAGCATGTGAATGTTTTTTGGGGAAAAAAATATGTCCATAATGGTTCGACACCACTTCCTTTTCTGGAAGAGAGGGGTTCCATACAGAAGAAACACAAATTTCTGCACATCTCGAGAGCTAGCCAACTAATTGGAACCATATTTGGCAGGTAAATATTTTTAGTGGTAACCTATTTGTTCCATAAGCGGCCTCGGGCAACATTTTGGATTGTAAGATGGCCTCTTCCGGTTTCTGGAAAACAGCCAATAATGGCAGATTTCCACCCAATATAATAGTATCTGGATCTAGAATGCTACACAGGAGCTAAAATCGATTGAAATTGTCTTCAAATGCCATTATGAAATCCAAAATGGCGACTCCAGGTTTCGGAAAAACAGTGGCAAACGACCAAATACCACCCAATATGGGTATTTCCGGAACCGTAATGATGCGCTGGAGCCACAAATCGACTTCAACAACATTTTGAATTGTAAGATGGCAACTTCTGGTTTCTGGAAAACGGCCTGAAATGGACGATTCCCATTAAATATGAGTATCTCCGGAACCAGAAAGATGGACAGAAGCTAAAAATTGATCACGACACAATCTTGAATTTTAAGATGGTGACTTGGTCGGCATGTAGCCAGACCGAACCAAGCGCCAAAAACATTATTTCGAGTAATCGGCGTTCAAAGTTTAACCATTCCGTATGTTTCCTGCAAGTAGCTCTGCACAATTTTTGTTATAATATCATAATGAACTGTTCAAATGATTTCGGTGTCAGATTGATGCCAGAAAATCTGCTGAAAATGACCGAATACCACCCAATATGAATATATTCAGAATTAAGGCGATGTACAGAGGCCAAAAGTCGACGATGTTGTCATTTCGATAAAACCAATAATTTTAAACGATTTGTTATTTGACTTTGCCAACTAGACCATTCATTCGATACTGATTTTATGAAAATTGGTCCAGCCATCCCTGAGAAACATGAGTGAGATTAAACAGTCTTCAGAACACGTTTCATATCCTATGGCCGATTCGTCGTACATTTGCAGATTTTAAACACATCGCAAGGAGTCAATGAATTTGGAACGTTCAAATAGTACGACACCACATTTAAATTATGTTGAGGCCACATATATCGATCAAAGCAGGTATAGTTTTAAAAAGTCTTTGAATTTCTTTTCTTCCCATAACTTTTGAGCCGCTAATCAAATTGTTATAATGTTTGTTATTTGTAAGTTTGAGAGATGACTTGTTCGTATGACAAAAGTTATGTTCAAATATGTCATGTAATCTTTGAGATGATAAACTTTCGTTGTTTTATTAACAATTTATTATATAACGGTTGCTTAAGTTCAATTGTATTCAGATGAAATGGGAACGTATAGGGCAGCCAAACTTTTAAACCACGTGTTCAATCCACATCCCTGTCACGAACGTCATCCCCATACATTTCGCTTGAAGCCGTTTTTCTCCGGCTCCTGGTTCGATTATACGTCAAAAGGCTGTCAGTGCTTGCGAAACAGCCGATTAAGCACCGTTCATGCGAGATCAACTGTTGCTGCAAGTGGTGTGAAGAAATGCAGAAAGCGAAAAACGATTGTTTTGTTTTGAACGTTTCATGGATTTTGTGCAGGACATAAATGGTCACGTTCAAACATGTTTCAACACGTTCCGGATAGCCCTACATTCAATATAGTTAGAAGCACGCAAAAAATCTGTACAGTAACACATGCGGCACAATGAACGGAGCTTATGACCATATGTCCAACAGTAGCGCCATCATCATCGGCGGCGGCTTCAGGAAACTGTTGCCATGACATAGGTCTGGTTCAATCATAATTCATCAGTTTACCCTTAACTAGCCCGCTCATCTGATGATAATATTCATCAAATCGGTTGTGTAGTTTCTGAGATAATGAAGTTTCGTGGTTTTCACATTTCGATACATTACAGACGAAGTTACAGTCCGATTACAGTAAAATTCAATAGGGTGTTATGAGGTAGCTGGACTTATTAATTCACACTAATTTTGTGGAAATCGGGTCAGCCATCTCTGAGAAAAGTGAGTGAGTTAGTTCAAGTAGTCTTCATAATATGTTCCTTTTCATAGCTGGATTTCACATTTTTAAACATAACAGGCAAAGTAATAGTCCGATTGCGAAACAAATCAATAGGGTCTTACGGGGCAACTAGACCTTCCATTTGATACTGATTTTATGAAAATCGGTTCAGCTATCTCTGAGAAACATGAATGAGATTAAACAGTCTCCAGAACACGTCTCTTTTCATAACTTTTGAACCACAAGTTCAATCTTTATGAAATTCAAATGTTAAGAGTATTTCAGGTAGCCCGTTCATTTGAAACCAATTTTATTGAAATCGAATGTATAGTTTCTGATATATTGATGTTTCATGATTTTTACGTTTTGATAAATAACCTCTAAACCAAAAATCCGATTACAATAAAATTGAATAGGGTCTTATGGGACATCAAGACCTTTCATTTGCAATTAATTTCATGAAAATCGGTCCAGCCATCTCTTAGAAAGGTGAGTGAGAATAAAAATCTGCACATACACACACACATACAGGAAATGCTCAGCTCGTCGAGTTGAGTCGAGTGATATATGCTATTCGGCCCTTTGGAGCACTTTTATACTTTCGGTTTTGGAAGTGATTGCTATACCGCAGACAGACGTCCAAGCTGAGTTCCAAACTTGTGTAAAGTTTTTTGTAGTAGCAATCCGTAACCAGATAGCGCTACCAGTACCGCCAGCCTCGTGCACCAGCGAAAAAAGAATGTATTGTAGCGATAAGGTCACCAAGCGGCGCTAGTGTACAAGTGATTTATAGCGCAATTTACTTTGAAAATTTACACGGAAATTTTGATCAATGTTGTTCTTGCTTGGACGTCTGTCTGTGGCTATACTTTTCTAGGAGAAAGGCAAAACGATTTTTGACAAAAATTGTGCGACTTTGCAATAAAGAGGGGGTCCTGGAAAGCGGGGGGTATTCCAATCGACACCAAAATTGGGATTTTCCAAAGAGACAGTAGATGAATAATTCCCCCAACTTTGAACAAAATCTGTGATGGTCGTGTCCAAGTGGCATGTACACTTCGTATGGAATGACCCGTAGGTATTCTAAACAACCTGTTGTCAATAATATTAATGTGGGTAATCAATAGACTTTCAATACTGTTCAGGCATCACCAGCCTTTCCTGTAGCTACTGTGTCTGTAGGTAATAATTCAAATTTAGAAAACAACAAATTGAAAACAAATAATCCTGTTCAGGCACCACCAGGCATTTCATATGCTAGTGGCCTTTCAGGTAATATTTGGAATTCAAACAGCAACAAGCCTTTCGTGTTTGGTGCTGAAAAGTCAGCCAGTATTGATTTAGGTAGTCCAACTCCCGAGAAGTTTGAATACATACAACAATCCATGCTGCAGCTAATGTTCGTTTTGTTGAACTGTAACTCGATGTATGAGGCTGTTCAAGTAGGTATGAAATTTACAACTAATATTGTTATGAAATTGAAATTCAGCAATGAATTTAAATAATGCTGTAAATTTTCTAAATTGGAATGCTCGCTCTTTAGATGCGAAAGAAGATGATTTTTTAAATTTTTTAACAGTCCATGGTGTGCATATTGCAGTTGTGACTGAAACGCTTTTAAAGCCAAATATTAAAATAAATTATATGGTTCATAGGTTTGATAGAAAACATCGTGTTATGTCCCATCTTGAAACGAAGGTCATTAAAAGTTTAGGAATTGAAATCGAAACAGATATTGGTATTTTATTTATAGCCGCAGTGTAATTACCTTTTCAATGCACTGGTGAGCAGAAAAATCATTTCAAGGGAGATTTACAAAAAAACGAGAAATAAATCTAAGTTTTTTTTATCATCGGTGATTTTAATGCAAAACATCGATCGTGGAATAATGCACAAAGCAATTCCAATGGAAAAATATTGTTTAACGATTGCTCGGCTGGATTTTATTCAGTTTTATTTCCAAATGCTCCTACAAGTTTTTTTTCTGTTAGGAATCCATCCACAATTGATTTGGTATAAACAAATCAAAGTCATTCATGCAGTGATTTGTTAACTCATGATGATTTTGATTCTGACCATCTTCCTATAACGTGAAACTATTCTAAATTCCACTAGATCTGTGTTTAATTATCACAAGGCCAATTGGGATTGATATCGTACCACGATCGAAGAAAGCTTCAAATGTGATATTGTTTTACAAAACAGTGCTGACATTGACGGAGCATTGGATGATTTGTGCAGTTTAGTACTCAATGCCCGAAACTTATCAGTTCCTAAGGCTAGAGTGAAATTTAATACACCAATCATTGACAATGAGCTTCAACTTCTTATACGTTTGAAGAACATACGGAGACGTCAAAATCAAAGAACTCGTGATCCTGCTTCGAAAGTTACTTTTAAAGATTTACAAACGAAAATCAAACATAGATTCACTTTCTTGCGAAATGAAAATTTCATAAGAGAAGTTGAACAACTAAAACCATATTCCAAACCTTTCTGGAAGCTTTCGAAGGTTCTTAAGCCCATTCCAGTCCTCAAAGATGGTGACCACATATTCCTTGCGAATGAACAAGAAGCTCAAAAACTTGCTCAGCAGTTCGAGTGTTCATAATTTCAACTTGGGTCGTAATGAGTGTCTCTACAAGTACTTCATATATGACTTGTTCAAATTCTGCCTCCTTGACAAAGTATAGCCTAATGAGCATTCAAAGAGCGAAACCAAGCATGGCTCAGGGTGGCCAGCAGATTTCCAATTTCAAATTCCCGTTTTTTTCCCGGTTTTCCCGGTTAGTAATTGATATTTTTCCCGGTTTTGAAAAGCATAAATATACAAGTTCAACCACGTTTATTCATTGACAAAATAAATTTGTGAAAGAATGGTTTTAATATCATTATTTCATTTCAAAACTTGAAAAGAGCTAACTACTTCGACCCTCATCTATTTGCTGTTGATTTTTCGGCTTTTCATGACTGAGGAATGCAACTCGGCCCATTGAGTAAATCCTGAACGAGGTCTAATACAAAGGGCACACTTGGGGCTTTTTGAAACGTGTAGCGTGCAGAAAATACCATTCTCTCAAAATTTTCATTATTTCACCCAGTCTCAAGATATAATTTAAATTCAATGTGAGCTTCATGCTTCAGAATGTTTTCACAAGAGTTTTAATTTTATTTCAAAAGGTTCAATTTTCTGTCATTTGAGACTTACATAAATTAATTACTGGTTTAATTAAACTGTTCAAGCCAAAGCGATATTTATAACTTTCTGCACTCTCTGGTTGAGTTTTTCGACGTTTTTCAGAACTGGTTTTTGTTTTTTTCAAAACTTTAATACATACATTTTCACAAATTTGGAATTTAAATTCAAAATTGTTTGGCTGCTACTGAGCTTCGGAAACGACAAATCTTTGCAATAAATTTTCATTATTTCAAGCCTTTAGAAATCTCATCAATTGTTTCAAGCTTTATTACGGATTTTGGCCTTATTCAAAGTGCTTATTTAAAAATAAAATATAAAAATTCATTTTCCACTAATTCTAAATTGAATTTTAAATATAATTGTGGATTTTATTGAATTCAATTTGGAATCTATTCTAGGGTTTGTTTTTCTAATTTCTGGTCAGACTGAAATTCAGCAACTTTTCAACTAAATACCCCTTTTTGACATAATTATCTCATTTAAAATTTAATTTTAAATTCAATTGACTTAAAAAAATTTTACTTCAAAATATTTTTTTCTTGTTTCCTAATAACTTTTTCATAGTCATTTTTAGTGAATGAGAGGAAACATTCTAGTTATTTTTCAGAGTTTTCAAAATAATTTGAGCACATTTTTTGACCCTGAACCGAGATAATTTTTCGCCTTGCCTGAACCTGCAATAATAGCCGTTTTTTGGAACTTTTAAATTTGTTTGAGAACCAACTTTTTCCTTTTTTTAACTTCATTATTACCCATTTTCTGGTGTTCACCGACTTTGCTAGATTCAGTTTTAAAATTGATTTATATTTGTGTTGTTTGTTTCATTCGGGCTTCAATACAATTTTATTGCTGCTTAGAAACAATATTTGCCTTTTCGAGCTAAATAAGAAGCTTGTTTTGTGTTTTCTGAATCCGCCTTCTAAATTACAGAATTTTCAACAAAAATCTTTATCAAAAATTGAATTTTTTTAGTGGAAAAAAATCAGTTTACCCTTATTACTAATCAACTATATGCATAATTAACACTAAATGTATTGCATTTTAAACATCAATCTATTCTCTAACGATGCTGAATAGCTTCGTCGTGCAAACTTGTGCTTATTTTCCGTCGATCTATTCCCGCCACTATTGTGTCTATCGCCAACACCCGGGAATGCGACTTCAACTAGGGTCCTTAATAACGACCCGTTGGTTAATGGACCGGCGCTAACGGCTTCACTTTCCCATGCGATATAAGAACCCAGAGATTTTTTTCCTCAGAAAATCTCCGGAGGATTGAATCTAGATCAGTTTTGGTTGATTGTGAGTGGATCACGTCTTCACACAACCATCGACACTTATAGTGTTGGGATTCGAACCCAGATCCAGCGTGGTTGGTGGAGGAGTTAATTGTTTTAGGCTTTAGATATTTTTTATCATAGTTTAGTTTTTGCCTATTTCAAGTTAACATATAAAGCCTGATTGGAATCATTCTTGACTTCTCTGGCCTTCAAAATATTTTTTAGTAATTTGAAGTTTCAACATTTCCTGGGCTTTGTAAGTTTTTGTTGGCGATTTGTAACCTAAATTTCGAATCTTGTTTCATCAAATAAGTTATTATCCTTATTATTATCATTATTATCAATTTTAATAGAAAATATGAATAATTTGGTACATAACTTTGAAACATACTCAGACATAAATAACATCAGACGCTGATCCTGTAAAGTGGTGATTGTTTTGATGTTTGATCGGCACTTACTATTGAAGTCCTAATCAGTGTGATGGAGAAGAAAGACAACTTAGAAAAAAAAAATGGCAGCCAACTGCTAGTGTACAGAACAATTGCGGGGCTAGCGCTAGGATCCTATTAACTATAACGGTCTCCTTTTTTAGCCGAGAATCAAACATATGACGACTGGCTTGTTACTCCAGCATCTTACCCTGAGACCAACTAAATAGTTCCTTGTGTCTTCCAGTGTTTGTGAGATGGCAGAAAATGTATAGCGCGTTGAACTGATACAACAGATCCCACGCATGTAGTAAATGAAAAATAATGTTCAAAATAAACATGATAAATTTCCCGGGTTAGTATTGAAATTCCCGGGTTTTTCCCGGTTTTTCAGGTTCATTTTCGAATTCCCGGTTTTTTTTCCCGGTTCGCTGGCCACCCTGATGGCTGATACCCGCTGCAACTGCTGCTATCCATTGCCAGTGACAACTTGCCACAAGTTGCCGCTGCTGCTATTCATTTCCACAGCTGCTGCTGCTATCTGCTGTCACTGCTACTGCTAGGTGAGGACTGCTGTTTTCGCTGTCTAGAATTAATATGAGCAGTTTCGGCTGGAAAAGGCTCTTATATAGGCCAAATAGTACATTCCGAATTACTAGGCCTATAATTCTGTCGACCGTGCTTTGGAAAGCAATCGTATAACGACCAATTGAGCCGTTGCGGAACAGAGTGGTTAAAGACCATTTTTTTCAAAAATGAGTTTTTTATATAATCCGCATCTACTCAAGAAACTGAAGTTAGGAGACTAGAAAAATTTCGAAAAATCGAACTATAAAGCTGATTTATACCATGTTAAAATTCCGTCCGAAACAGAATGGCCATTCTGTTTCGGAACAGAGTGGTCTATGTACATAAATCGAGGGAATACCATCATGTAACATGTGACATGTAACATATTACATGTGATATGTAACTTGTCACTTGTCTTGTAACATGTTACACGTGGTTTGTAACATGTTACACGTAATGTAACACGAAAAATGTAACATGTCAAATATCATGTAATATGTAACATTTTGTGTTACATGTAATCTTACACGTCACATGTTACATGTGATATGCCATGTACACCATATAACATGTGACACTATGTGATTAAAATTAAAAGTGAAGTAAAATAAAAGTGTAAAGCGACATCCGTAAATTACGTAACGCTAAAACCCGATTTTTGGACCCCCACTCCCCATATGTAACGAAACGTAACGCCAACACCTACCCCCCATAAAAATTACATAACGCTGCAGAAGCTCTCCAGACATTACGTAACGCTAAACACACCTCCCCCTCCCCTGTGTAACAAATCGTAATGCTCAAGGCCCCCCCTCCTCCTATGAGCGTTACGTAATTTATGGATGCCGCCTATTGTAAAAGTTAAATGTTGCAATCAGACCGATGATTGGTTACAATGTTCCGCAATTATTCCAATTAACTTATTAAATTATCGGCTACTAAATTTATCCTCTGTGACTAATTGTTCATTTTGTTTCAGATTCTAGTCATTTGCCTTTGAAACCGCTGATGGAATATTGGCCAACATCTCAATCTGTACCAATAGAAAAAGAGATTGGATATTTCTTCGAAGCGCTTGAAAATGTCGGTTTTAAAATTTTAGTTTGGACTAAAGCTCCTTATTTGTGTGAAGGTGATTTGAAGCAATCATATTATTGGTTGGATGACATAGTTGTCATATGTTCAAAGTGAAATTATGTTGATAATCTCTAATTATAGCGTTTTAAAGAAATAATAAAAAATTTAGTACCGACTGTTTTGATGACCATCCATCGAATATTATACGTGATATGCTCAGGATCCTAAATCGAGATTCGTGTAAGGCCGTTACAAATTTTATTTTCATTTTTTGTCACCCCCCCCCCCCCCTTCAAAAAGAAGGGGAAGAAAAAAAGCTCAAACCGTTTTGTTCATTTCGTTGGTTTTCTGACAGCAAAAAATGCTTAATAAACCATGAACCATTAAAATATAATTCAAATTGGCGACGATTACGGGATTTTTTTTAGTATAAAGTTGGATTTAGTATAAGATTAGACGTTGATTTACACGATTCTTATAGAACAAACAACTGTGTGTACTATTCCTGTGTGGTGTGAGCACATCTGTTCAACTGAAGAACCAAAAACGAGACAAAATCTCTTTATTTAAGGTATCGACATCTAGCGGTAGAGAGAATGCATTTTACACTCGAAATTTCATTACGCTTATATTCCATTCATTCAACAAAAGGACTGTATGAGCCCTCGCCGCTTTTTCATCGAGAGAATCCTTTGTTCTCCCCAGTACTGGTATAGCGAGAGTGCCTTTTCATGATAAACGTACAGTACCACCCGCATACGTGCAACGGTTTTTATGTAGATATATTTTTAATGAATTTCCTTGTTGCCCAAGTTGAAAACTGAATATCTTGATTAACGACAATCATTTTTTTACATTGTACCTAATGTCGTAAGCAGTGCTGGTACAGCGCGTCTGATATGCATTTCTAGCAATGTTAGGTATATAAAATGTTTGAATGGTTGAAAGATTTTTAGTTTATTGACGTTGATTGTAAATTGTTTCTGAATTTCCACTTTAAAGATTTCTTGAATGCGATCCTGTCTTAACTTGATTTTGATAGATTCAACTATTCAAGATCACCTTTTTGCCAGGTCATTAAAGCAAAAAAAATAGTTTTTTGGTGCATGTTCAAACTATTGGAGCGAACTGTTATAACGATGCACTGTAAACTTAATGTAGGATGAAACAGCAAAAAATGAATGCAAAACTTGAGCACCGACTTGCTGCAGAGTTTTGTTCGAAGTTGCATATCTGTTCTGTGGTGTGAGGTTAGCCATCGGTGAAGCAGATTTGTGCTAGAGATAGGCCCATGTCGCCTGAGATTGGCCCAAGTAGCTAGCGCTAGGCCCTAGTTGCCAGGATATAAGCTCTTCCTATAGAGATAGGTCCAAGCGGCCAGTGATAGGCCCAAGCTGCCGGTGATTGTTCGGAAGATCACAGATTTGTTATAAACAAATAGTTGTTTATTAGTTCGTGAAATGGATCTTAGCAAAGCATTTGGTGGACTGCCACCATTTGTTTTGAATGATGTGCCAGTGACGGAACGTCGCAGCAAATGGCAAATATGGAAACGAGGATTCGAAATGTTTCTCAGAGCAGGAAAAATCAACTCTGCGTCCGAGAAGAAGAACCTGTTGCTGGCGCATGGAGGGTTCGAGCTTCAAGACGTGTTTTTTTGAAATTTATTTTATGTTGTTAAAAATGTTAAAAAATGTTGTTGAAAGAGGACCACAACCGTTACTAGGCAAGGAAACGGCAAAACGTTTGGGAGTTCTACGAGCTGGTCTCCCTAGTAAACATGAGACAATTCAGCAAATTTCCACATCGCAGCGGCTCCCAAGCATCCGTGGGGTGACGATTCATATACCGATTGATAAGTGTAATACCAGTGGCTCAAAGGTTACGGCGATTACCGTTTTCTTCTCTGTTACGGGTAGAAGATAAATTAACCGAGTTACTGGGCAAAGATATTATAGAAAAAGTGATGGAGCCTAGTCGATGGGTTTCTCCGTTGGTTGTGGTGCAAAAAGACAACGGGGATATCTGTCTTAGTATTGATCTGCGGCAGCTTAATAAGGCGGTCATACGCGAAACTCACCCATTACCTACGATAGAAGACGTCCGTTGGAGGCTAAATGGAGCAGCCTACTTCTCACGATTGGACATCAAAGACGCATTCCATCAACTTGAGTTGGACAATGAGAGCAAACCATTGACGACATTTATTACTCATAGAGGTTTGTATCGATTTAAACGCTTAGTTTCCGGAATTTCTTGCGCTCCGGAAATTTTCCAAAAAGTTTTAGAACAAATCCTTTCGAAATGCGAATTTTGTATCAATTTTATCGACGATATCATTATACTCGGGAAAAATGAACAAGAACATGATAAAGCTCTTAAGCTGTTTTACAAACACTGAATGATTATGGCATCCTTCTTAATAAAGCCAAATGTGAATTTAAACTCAAGGAAATTGACTTCCTTGGTCATCGTTTTGATGCTAATGGAATGTCTCCAGCTCAAAATAAAATAGTTGCTATCCGTACGTTTCGTCCACCGTCTACAAGAGAAGAAGTGCGCAGTTTCTTAGGACTTGTCAACTATGTTGGATCGTTCATCCCTGATTTAGCAACAATATCAATAGCAACAAACAATCGTGAAGTGACGAAGGAAAAGTCCGAATTCAAATGGTGAACAGATGAGCAGAGTGCTTTCAATCAAATTATTGAGAATATTGGAAATGTTAGCACGTTATCCCACTTTGACCCTAAGCTTAAAACACGTCTGGTAGCAGATGCTTCACCGGTGGGATTAGGTGCAGTATTATTGCAGTTTCTAGAAGGTTCACCGAAAGTAGTAGCTTATGCAAGTAAGAGTCTTACTGATACAGAACGGCGTTATGAACAAACAGAGAAAGAGGCTTTGGCTCTGGTATGGGCAGTTGTACGCTTCCGGATTTATCTGTTGGGTATTCGATTTAAGCTGGAAACAGATCATAAACTCCTTGAAACTATCTTCTCACCAAATTCATCACCTTGCATTAGGATTGAGCGGTGGGTCTTACGGTTGCAGGCTTTTAGTTACGATGTGGTCTACCGGAAAGGAAAATCAAACATTGCTGATCCTCTGTCAAGATTATCGCAAGGATCGGAAACTGGCGAATTCGATCCCGATTCAGAGGTTAGATCATTTGTTGGTTGTAATTGATTACTTCAGCCGGTACAAGAAAGTTGAAATTTTAAAAACAATTTCGGCATCGGAGACTGTTGAACGTTTGGAGAAGATGTTTACTCGTCTTGGCTACCCTAGGACTATTACCTTAGATAATGGCCGACAATTTGTGAGCAGTGTGTTCGATGATTATTGCAAGAAGCGGAGGATAACTTTGAATAAAACAACTCCATATTGGCCACAAGAAAATGGTTTAGTAGAGCGTCGGTCTTTAGTAAACGCCTCAGAAATTACGAGATTTACTCACCTATTTGTCCATGTACTACTCAGCTCCGCATAGTACGACTGGTAAAACGCCTAGCGAGCTAATGTATGGGAGAACTGTTCGAACGAAAATACCATCACTAGCAGATTTGAGTACAGCCATTCCATGTAGCCGATCGTAGAGATCGAGACCAACAAGCGAAAGAAAAAGAAAAGATAGCTGAAGATATTCGGCGGCGTGCTAAACCGTCAGATTTAAAAGCTGGTGACAAAGTGCACATGAAACGAACTGCCCCAGGCATTAAATTAAGCTCAACTTTTAATAGTGTCGTGCTGACTGTTATAACATAACATGGACCAAGAACTACAATCAGAGCCGGATTTATGGGGGGGGCCCAGGGGGGCCGAGCCCCCACATTTTTGGGGCCCCCACAAATTGAGAAAAAGATTTTTTCTCTTTAAAAAATGAGATTCAATCAAAAGTTCGATTTACAGTAAGAAAATTTGATCAGACCATTTCAATCTGACACTTTCTTTCAGTGTTATTTTTTCGCTAGCGTCAATATCACAACTACATCCATAAGAGTTCATCTTGGATCAGGGTTGCCACATTTATTTCTGTATTTTTGCTCGAAAATGTCTGTATTATCTGTTTCACGGGCTAAAAAATCTATATAAAAAATCTGTATCCAGCAAACTAAAAATGTTGCATGAAAATCTTCTTCCTTAAAGAATATATTGAAACAAATCACCATTTTTTGCTTTGGCCTAATTTTTTATTGGTTCCAAACTTATAATTAGGCGAGTTAATCAAATGTAGTAACTGAACACGATATTGCTTATTTATCTTTACGTGATGTTCATGCATGTTTTTGTTAATTTAATTTTAGTAGCTCCTGCTTGGTTAGCAACGTAGCTTTTAGCTTTTAAAATTGAGCTCATAAGCTTAGGGGCCATGAGATTTCTGGCTTTAGACTTGCTGCAATTATATATTGAAAATATGCGTTCTACAAAAGCCGAAGAATGTGGAATTATTGGAAAAATTCGCACAAATGATCTCAGTAACGGAAACATGAATTTACCATTGGCATTGTGGCGTCCAACTACTCAGACCAAGTTAAGTCATCTGTTTCATCGAATCTTCCGGTCAAAAAGTTTGTTCTTAGCGAGTAAAACTCGTTATTCATGTCTTGTCGATCAGTTACTGTTACGTATTTTGGAAATCAAATCATTTAAATTTTCCAATTTCACGAATGTTTAGAATTGAATAAAGCTACCGTTTTTACAACAGGATCGATAAAATCGAACAGCTTTGCAATTCGTTTCACAAATTTTAAATAGAAATCCCGTCAAATATTTCAAAACGTTATTTTCCGCCTTCGTCCAAGCCTCATCCCTCTTCTTCTGCAACGATACTAACATAAACAGCATCAGGTTTTTTCACAAAAGTTTGAAAGTCGTTGAATTGAATTTAACCTTCCAAAAAATTGATTTCATTTCGAATAGCAAAAGATCCTGTAAAATCTGTATTTTTGACAATATTCTGTAATTCTGTAATACAGATTCTGTACTGCTTTTTTAGTTCAAAAATCTGTAAAATACAGAAAAATCTGTATATGTGGCATCCCTGCCTTGGATTCTCTTGGAATGACACACATTAACACACCATTTGAATCGAACCAGCACGCATGGGAGATAAAGCAGAGAAAGAAAATAACCCACAAGTTTTTTTAATGCATTGCTTTTGCTAACTTGTCCGAATCAGGAACACCAGATGTGCTTTGCAAAATGCAGATTTTCTGAGTTCGTGTGCAGATTTTATTGACCTGCAGATGTGTGTAGTTTTTTCCTAGTTTCTGTAGATTATTGTCAGAGTCGTCTTATATTTTTTCGGCCAATGCAGCTAATTTCATTTTAAATTTGATGGTTTCATCGTATTTCTCGGAAAACTTTACGTAAGAAGCACTTATCACCCCGTGGTAATATGAGCAAATCTTATGATATAACATTTTTACGAAAAATTAATTACGAAATTCATAACTTTTTTTCGTAAAAATGCTATATCTCGAGATTGGCTCATATTACCTCGGAATGATTGTTGTTTCTTATGTGAATTTTTCCAAGGAACACGATGAAATTATCAAGTTTAAAATAAAAATTGCTGCATTTGCCGAAAAATGTAAATTTATTTTTGAAATACAAAAATAATCCATCTGACAACACTTCCGGTCAAAAATAATATTTTTTTCTGGATTTCTAAGTTTATTTTCTTCAAAAATCATCTATCAGTATTTTTCGGACATCTTACGTCTATGAATTGTAAGAAAAAGAAAAAAAGAGATTTTGAACAAAAATGAGTTACTTTGCAATAAACAGGGGGGTCCCACAGAGCGGGGGGTATTCCAATTGACACCAAATATGGAATTTTCCCAAAGTGACGGTAGATGAATAATTTTCCCAACTTTGAGCAAAATCTGTGATGGTCGTGTCCAAGTTTGTGCTTTTTCGTGGTCACTTCGTATGGAATGACCCATTTGTAGTTGCAGTTGTAGTTGTAGTTGTAGTTGTACTTGTAGTTGTAGTTGTAGTTGTACTTGTAGTTGTAGTTGTATTTGTATTTGTATCTATATTTGTATTTGTATTTAAGTTTGTATTTGTATTTAAGTTTGTATTTGTATTTGTATTTGTATTTGTGTTTGTACTTGTCGGTATTTCAAATAACATCAATAGTGGCTAAACAGATAAATAAAAATTTACAAAATCCTCGAACGTGTAATCTCTCGGGGCGAAAAGATCCATCACCATCATAAAAGTACGGATCATCGAGGGTTATGGTGTGGTGTTTAACTTCAAGCTCAATGAACCAGTGAATCCATTGGCAACTTTCGATATAAAACCAACTTATCGATTGGACTTGGTATTATTAAAGTGTAGTGATTATTGAATGATGGAGTTGGATTCGATACAGCTCTCAAATGGTTTATTTTGTTAACCCTTCGAAATGAAGTCCCGTGAATGCGACAATCATCCAAAATCGATTTTTTGCGATGAAAAATCGTGACGGAGCATTTCGGTACACTAATGAATAACACAGTGCAATAATTTTTCTGCCTTGGCTTCTATGTATGATTTTTTGAAGTTTGATGCAAAACCAATTTTCCCGGAGTTTGAACATATATCAACTTAAGAGGCAACAATGGCGCCATTTTGAATTTTCGAGAAATCGGAAATTTTCGATGTTTTTTTTGACGCCATTTTGTTCTAAGACCAAATACCAAAATTCTCAGAGTTTGTCCACCTATGAGCATCTGCTTACCCAACTTTTAAAAAAAATCGGACAAAAACTGAGCTCAAAACGATGATTCTACGAAACCGGTTTTGGCGTGGTTCAAGTATATTTCAAAAAGCAGAATAATATCGAGTATGTTTTAACGTTAATGATAATGCGCTGATATCTGAAAGTAGTAGTCAAATTTTATCTTATATTGAGTAAAAAGTCGAAAGAAATCAATTGGTAGGTGTCTGATCTACCTAAAATGCCAGCAACATGCCGATTTCGCCCCAATTCCCCTACAATATTGAAATATTTTTATGTCGACGTTAGATGAGCTTATTTGAAATCTGTTTAATGTAATATCGAGAGTGTAAGAGATACTCGAAGATACAATAACAATTTGTCTTCACATGATCCTTCCCTTTTTGCGGGGAGGGTGTCGCGTTCAACTTTATCGTAGATGCGATGATTCTGCCTCATAGCTGAAACGAGAATTATATGTTTTGACCGGTCCTGGCCAAAAATGCAACCCCCTTCCCGCAAATGGGGGAGGATCATGTGAAGACATTATTATTATATCTTTGAGTATCACTTACACTCTTGATTTTACATTAAACAGATTTCAAATAGGTTCATCTAAAGGCGAGATAAAACTTTTTTAATATTGTAGGGAAATTGGGGCAAAATTGATATGTTGCAGACATTTTACGTGGATCAGACACCAACCAATTGATGTCTGAGACTTTTTACTCAATATAAGACATAATTTGACTACCACTTTTTGATATCAGCGCATTACACATAATGCTCAGACGTACTCGATATTATTTTGCTTTGTGAAATGTACTAAAACCTTGCCAAAACCGTTTTCGTAGGATCACCGTTTTGAGCTCAGGTTTTGTCCGATTTAAAATCTGTTTTTTTTAAAGATGGGTAATAAGATGCTTATATGTGGACAAACCCTTAGTATTTTTATATTTGGTCTTAAAACAAAATGGCGTAGAAAAAAATAGAAAATTTTCGATTTTACATTTGCGCAGTCTTTCTCAAATTGTTTGCAAATGTTTGCCTGTGGATCGCAATTTTTTCAAATTAGGTTTTTTTTCAGGTGTCAAAAAAAATCGAAGATGAAACTAATTAAAAATACGACTAAGGAGAATGAAAGGCAGTCTTAGCATTATTAAGTTTCGAGTACGAGTATACTGAAGGAGTTGAATGTTGATTATTTAATTAATAAGTTTTCTGCAAAACAACACGTAAGAAAAAAATTTAACAAATTTTTGATAACTTTTCAATAGCAAATAAATGTTTTTAACTCGTACGATAAAAAAAAGGTTTTGTTTTATTTCGGGGCCCCCACTATAACTGGGCCCCGGGCCCCCACAATCGTAAATCCGGCCCTGACTACAATCCAGAATGACGAAACTGGAAAAGTGTACGAGAGAAACTCTTCTCACCTCAAGTTGATTCCGACTAAAATTGACAATCAAAGTAGAAAGTCCTTGAGTCCTCTTTATTATCTTAGAATTCTCACTTATATGTTATTTCAGATGCTTTTCCAATCTCGGATGAAGAAGACGAATTTAGGAGATTTCAGGAGGAGTCGCTAGATGACCCTGTGACGACGACCGAAACGACAACAGAAAGCAGTGAGACATCCATTACACAGCCCAGAGAGCCACGGATGATCAAGGCTCCAAACCGATTTGCTGATTATGCTCTTGACCATAGGCGTAGCCAAAGGGGGGCAGGGGGGCCGTTGCCCCCCCCCCCCTAGTTGTTAACATTGGTGCAGAATTTTGTCTTCAGTAACTCCAATAGCACAAAACGACATTTTAGTCCATAGAAACATCTCGTAAAGTATCAACCAGATCAAAAATAATTTATTGTAATGCTTGCCCTATGTACCGGGCTAATCCGTCTGCATCAACTAGCTTGGAGTATTGGAACTCAGCTGTGACAATTCCTTACCTTGATTCTCTTGTAACCTCACTAGAAACACGGTTCTGTGGAGATAGTGCACCTAGCTACGCGTTGTCCTTGCTGCATCCCACTAACGTAATACGCATGTCGTTGGAAGAGTTCAAGCGCAAAACCGAAGCTTTCGTATTTTTTACGAAGTTGACAATTTTGTTGGAGAGGGGAAGTCTGGTATCAACATTGTAACAGCATGAGAGCAGACCGTAAAAACTTAGAAGAGCTGGATCCTATAGACCTGCTTGCTGAAGCCCGTTCTTTCTTCCTGCGACGAAGAAAGCAAATGAAATTGCACTTGCTCTACCCTGTACAACATGCAAGCACAGAGGACAGACGTTCATCTTCTTTTTAAAAGATGTGTAAAAACTTGCAACCGTCATTTACCACTAAGTGGTAATGCTCCCGCTATGTGGCGCTTTTGTCACTTACAAACCAAGCACTGATATAGATAAAATATCGATACAGCAATATTTAAGCAGTGTAACTGGGGCACCACAAGACAGATGTCGTTAGTGTATTAACGTATTCTGATTCAAATTTTTACACACGATTTTCAAATTTCTTTATATGAACATGAATGTCTGTTCTCTGTGATGCAAGATTGAACGCTCGTTCAGCACATTACGTCGGGTGAAAACTTGGCTGAGGTCAACAATGGTTGAACAGCGGTTGAGTGCTTGCTTAGTGTTCATCGGCAGATGGTTAACAACAATCGTGAAAAATTTACTGAATTAGCGCTAGAGCGGAGGAAGTTATTGAACGTCTTCATGTTCAGCTGGTGGATCTCTAGAGGCAGGAACCTTAAAGGATATCTGCATCGTTTGATTCGTTTTCTTTGAACAGGAACAGTATCCTTCTTTGTGGCCAATGCGGTTGCAGTCCTTGCAAAGGTGGTTGTTGAAAAATCAGTCCTTCACAAAATGCATTTGACCGCATTGCCAACATGGTGTCTTCGGCTTCTTACCTCATTGCTTCGAAGAATTTCGCTGATACGGTGTACTCTTCTTGTCCCTGATGGCGGGAACTGTAGATTTCGAGCCGCTGCTTTGTTGCTCGATGATCGTGGTGTCTTCCTTTAAGTTGACAAGGCGTTGACACTCATCAATTAACGATTGGAGAGTAATTGGTTATTCAGGCTTTCCATTCTCTAGCATGGAAAGTAGTCTTGCCCGGAATCCGCATATTTAGTGGCTTTCAATCCGCTGACGAAAATCAGGCACTTGAAATGGTCCGGTGTTAGGTTCTGGAACTGAAATCTTCACAGGCTCGATTGACGTTGCCACCGTAGCTGATAATATCTTAAGACTCGCATTTCACTAACTGCAGACACATGAACCGCTTCCGGAACGTTGACGTTTGATGCCCGAAGATTTAATTGAGAATCTTGACTGTATCTTCAAACTTCACGTCCTTGGGAAGCTTCGGCAGGATGTAGTTGAGGTGGCGGAGAAGTAGACGTACCTTCGCCGCATCATTCAGCTGCCCTGCATCGTTCTCGAAGAGGTCCCGGTAGCGGTTAAACGAGCGTCCGAGCGTAACTCCGTTTTCATCGTCGAAGACAAATTCAGTGATGTTCGATTAGAGGGACTCCAAAACCTGCTCCGGGGCATGATACTAAGGCTGCTGTTGCTGGGCCGCCATCTGCTGTACAAGTTGGGCCATCTTGAGAATCATATATTGAATCCCGGTAGCGGCTGCTGAGTAACTCTATCTTCTGTCAAGTTCATGGATTCTTGAGATCCTCATAGCCAAAATGATATGTTCAAAGGTTTAGATGAACTTAAGAGTTTTTACTAAAAAACATCTATTTATTTTCGAGGTTGGAAAAAGAATAATCAAATTTTCCACTCTGATGTCAAGGACAACTTTTCGCTGGTTTCCTTGATGTAACAATCACTAAACACTAGTATTTATTTCTATTTTTCAAAATACCATTTTTATACTTCTAAAATTTTGAAAAGCTTGCCCCCCGCCTATTCGAAATTCTGGCTACGCCCATGTTCTTGACCATTGATTATTTTATTTTATAATGAAAGGGTGATGTGATGATACATCTGATAACTATATCTGTGACATATGAACCTGCGACTACATGGCTAGAGCGACAAACCATGAACCAATAAAATATAATTCATCTGTATACAAACGGTGTCACACGTGTTGTGTATTATTTGAAGAATACCACATACTTCATAAACTTACGTTAGTTCAAAATTACTTGCCAGTTACTATTTGGCAGTAAATTACATGATTAGATTAACTATTTGGCGTTGATGTTTTATTTGCACTAAACCCTTCAGTTGATTTACCGGTACAATAGCTACAACTGTTTGAAAGTACAAATGAACAAGTCCACAGAAACCTTTTCTTCTGGATATTCTAAGTGCCCGTAAGTGTTCACAAATACCTTCTGGGTTGGAAATAAGTATAATTAAGTTTGAGGAAGTATCACAAATACTATGACAAGTACAGCAAATGTCACCGTCCGAAGCAGATATTAAATTTTCATTTCGTGTTGAATTTTCGCTAATCAAAAAAATAAAATGGAAAATAACAATCAAGGTAAGTAAAATTATTTCATTTTTAGAGAAGCTGGAGCAGGCATTAGACGAAGCAAATATATGCTATTTTTGGTAGGAATTTTATTTGCACAACACAAAAACCGTACCAAAAACAGCAAATATTTGCTGTTTTTTTTTCGAAATTGTAGAAGCAAAATGGAAACTATTTTCAAAAACCAAAATGAATTATCAATTCATCTAAGTCGCTTTCCACGCGGAAGATATAACGTATAAAAATTCCGCGTGAAAGAAAAAACGGTTGGAGAATAGATCCATCTTTTATATACAGTAAAACCTGTTTTTGTGCGAGGGATAGGGACCGCACAAAATAAATCGCATTAAAAATCATTTGAAACTTCAGGTGCAGATATAAAACAATGTTGACGTTAATTTGACAGAAAATGTATGGGCTAACTGTCAAATACCGCAAACGCAACCGCAACGTATCAATTGTGTTTAGGCCTTAAATCCTAAACAACGTCATGGTTGAAAAACAACGTGAATTGAGCAACACGGTTCGTGTTTCGAGTGTGAGATCTCGCCTAATTAAGTTTAGATTATTATTGTCTTCATAAACACTATAATGGTGTACTTGTAGCATAAACATTCTTCTCCCGGTATCTCCCCACCTTTATTTGCCTCATTGAATGAAATTCACTACTAATCTCAGAGGAAAAAGGGTAAAACGCAAAAAAAGTGTGTTCGGCAGGATGGGGTAAAATGTGCATTTTTCGGTTTTTTATTTTTTCAATAGTTACAACCCCCAAAGAAAAAAAATTTAAATGAGGATCGGTTTTAAAAATTAAAAGACATCGTTTGAGCGAATGAAAATTTTTGACGGGAAACCTCTATTGCAGAATTTTTGGAAACGGTGGCGTATAGAATACCTCTCACAACAGCAGGGACGAACCAAAAACTGGAAACCGGCTGTAGAACTTTAAACTGGTAAGCTGGTGGTGATTGTTGACTCGTATCTTCCGCCCTTAAATTGAAAAATGGGCCGAATTCACCAATTACATCCTGGAGCAAACGGGATTTCTCGCGTGGCAACTGTAAAAACATCAACAAGCTCTTGACAAGACCGGTTGTCAAGCTGTGTTTGCTACCCGCCCAGGAAGACTGACACGAAGTACGACACCGACCTCACAGTTGACTGCCAGTGGTAGCCATCCAGTACGTCGAGGGGGATATTGTTTTTGATTTCCAGAAGTTGCATGCCACTTCAGGGTGGGCGAGGATGTCTACGATCACGCCAGAAGCAACGTACGCAGCTGCAGCCGATTGTCATGCGGCTTAGTAACCTGTCGGAGTCAATTGATCGGTACTCGCCTAATTTTGATATCGATAAGGATAGCAGCAGCAGCTCGGCAGATCCAGATCATCGGAGATCAGATCAGTTGCGAAGATCGTGATCGCTTCGCGTTAATCTTAAGAATAAATTAAAGTGTAGAATAAATTGTGTGTTTAAGTTAAATAAACTGTATTAGTTTTGTATCAAATGTGTGTCACGCGCGTGTACCGAGGCCGGCGAGTCTCTATATTTCCGCGCCAATCGTAAGCCACTGAGGAAAAAGTGGCCGGGCACACTGCAAGGCTCCCTTCAGAACAGGTTGCGGAACGGTGCTTACTTGTGGGGTTCGCTTGCTATCGAACACATTCATTTACTATTTTGTGTTCAGCAAATTGTTTTGCTGTATTTTTGTGAATCATTGAATTGACTACTGGTTTTGAGTAAATTAATCACTTCAATACTGGTTTACAGTAGAAATAGAATTGCTGAATGAAATTCAGCAAATTTTGGAACTGAATTACAGCAACATTTATGAAAGAATGCTGTTAACCAGCAAACTAGCGGTTTGCTGATATGCTTTCAGCAAAGTATTTTGCTGAACCATGAAGAGACATTTTGGTGTGTAAGTTATTTTTGTCAGTGTTTTCGGAGTTTTCTAGCCTACACTGTATAGAGCCTCCTATCTGCGCTAGTATCAGTGGTCGGTTTCACTAATACAAGTTTTATTTTTGGTTGCAAATAATCAACACGCTGGTGGTAATAAAAAAATTTCCTCCTGCCCCGAGCTTTTAATCAAGTTGTAAACCGATTTTTAGTTTTATTCCATCTGTTTTTCCACTAAAACAAAGTTTGTTAAAACAGGTAACACTAATGAACTAGGATTCACAAGTGAAATACACGTTCATACACACACGTTCAATTTTGAGGATGATGCAGATTTCCCGGTAACACTCAGACGGTAGAACCACAGAGAACAGACATTCATGTTCATATAAAGAAATTTTAAAATCGTGTGTAAAAATTTGAATCCAAATACATTAATACACTAACGACATCTGTCTTGAGGTGCCCCAGTTGCACTGCATAAATATCGCTGTATCGATATTTTATCGATATCTGTGCTTGGTTTTTAGGCGACACGAGCGCCACATAGCGGGAGCATTACCACTTACTGTTAAATGACGGTTGCAACCCAAAGAACAATTTGAAAGCCCTTATAAAGGCAAATGTGGAATAAGAGCAGTGTAGATGCAACCGGTGCTGAATAAACAACACGTTGAATTATTTGTTGTACAAACGTTGCCGCATTCTTTATTCATATATTATTCCAATAGTGGAACTCCAGCTTAACAGAAGTTGTTTAAACATTTGCAAGAGATTATTAGCAACACTAATAAATATGTGCTGCGTGAGAGCGCTTTAAAGTTCTCCGCTCATCAGTTGCATTCTCGCCTAATAAAAGCGATTTGAACATTTCAAACGGCAACCTGGCGACTGTTATTCTGCACGTGTTGTTCAAATGCTGCACATATGAATTTTAAGTCTTTCAAGGAGCAATTCTTTAGCTCTTATAGACGCGAACGTTAGACTACTGGCACAGAACGGAAGGTCAACTTCAGGTATATGATCGAACAGAAAGTGCACATAAAAAGGACTGAAAAATGACAATTGAATTTTCTGTGCTCTCGGGCAATATATATTTGTCGTGTACGTTTATGCCGCTTTGCCAGTGGTATAATGTGGCATAATTTATTCGATGTTTTGAATTGACGGTTATTTCAACAGTTTAACCCGTTTAATACAATCTATTACGTTCGATGCAAAAACGTTTTGGGTAAAAATTCGCAATTATTCACATTTGTGGAGTTTTTCATATTACAATAGTGTAACGAAGGTATTGATTCGACAAATGTTGATTTGAAACACGAACAACAATCAATGTTATTGAAAAATCATGCGTTTTAAAACGTTAATGTTGCAATTCTTCCATTTACAATTGTACCATGTGACATAGACGGCTATTTTTGAAAATTGTTAAAATTAAAAATGCAGCTCGTGAGTTTTTTTTTTTCAACTAAAGAAAGTACTTTGAGTTTTTAAAAATCATGGCACAGATGGATTTTTTAACGCAAATTTTCAGAATATTTATAATGAATGAATCACATTTTTATTTGAAAATGAAATTTATAAACTATTTTCATCCTCTTATAAGATTATATTAAATGTTTTGTCGATTGACTCTAGTCCATTCTGGAGAATATAGATTTTCTTCTCATTGATGTGACATGCGACATGCCATTTAAACAAAAATAAGCTGAATAAGCTTAATTAAAATCAGGTTAGCTTCTAGAGCAACGAATAATGCGATTGTAAGAGGTACCGGTTTCATTGTGCAGTCTTTTTTTTTAAATCTGATAAAAATCTAATCGTGATTCGAAAAAATGCGCTCGAGCAGGCAGAAATCTGTAAAAACTGCACACATTTTGAGAAAGTCATAGGAAAAAAAAATGTAGTTAACCTTCCCGCATAATCAATAACCATAAAACGTGCCTAACAACTAGTTCGGGATATAGTTTCGACTGTATGGGGTATCGTTAAACCATATGGATTATCATCCGTTTATGGTTATTGATTATGCGGGATGGAGATTGAAAAAAACCGCACATACCTGCGAATCAAAACAAATCATCGTTTTGCTGACAAATCTGGTATCTTTGCTGACAAGCGAAAGTGACAACCTTACAGAGCACTAAAAAAGGATCCCAAGAGGTTCGTTTCAAGGGGTTTCGAAATGCGTCGTAACCTGAGAATACTCCGAAGTAATCAATGTCATTTTTTTCGAGTAATCAAAGGTAACCACCAACAATCAATGACAAATAAACTCAAGTACGAGTAGTAAAAATTTATTTTATTTTTTATTCACTTTTCGGGTTTCTTGCATGCATTTGAATGTCGTTCCATTTTGACATAAGAGCGCTTTTTAGATGGATAAGGGGCCCAACTAACAAACCCCCGACTAAGGAGCAACCGGTAAGCGAATCACCATTGTATATCAATAGTGCCTTACCTCTAGCATTAGTTCATATATGGAGACATTTGTATAATACATAACGCCCTCAGGGGAGAGGTGGAGGAAAGGTATCCAGCGAAGTGTTACACTGCATAAGACCACCATGCAAATTTGCGTTACTTAGTTGATGGGGGTTTTGAAAATTGCCAAATTTCACGTTACGTAATATACGAATATTCTTTAAGAGGACTCTAAACGAGATGGCAATTAGAGACTTGAAACAAAAGATGCGACTCTCACTTTATGTAACTCGTGTTAATAATCTGATTATTTTCACAGTTAAAAGGAGTAGATTACTGAAAAACAATAAAGGAACAGTTCTACAATCATCTATGCCGGTATCTGAGTCAGCTGTTTTGAAGAATGCTAGGGGCAAGACACTGCGTAACCCAATAGGTGATTAGTAATCCTAACAAAAAGAAACAACCGGTGTCATCTTGCAACCTGGATAGCTCAACCCAAGCGTGAAAGTCCTTCACTAGTTGGGCTACGAATTTAGTGCAACGAGCAAAATTCGATTGACACTCCTCTAATTACATCAAAACTCTTTGAAGTCATATTATCGTTGTTGTGATGTTGGTGTATAGAAACATAGTAAAACGGTATGTCAAAAGTACAACCGGCTATATTGCAAAAAAAATGCCAAAGACTAAAGTTGTTTATTAAAACAATCGATGACCAAAATTCATCGCATCTTATAATATACTATTTCGATGCATTCAAATTATAAATCCGGTAAAGCTACATACCTTGCTACTGATATTCATTCATTTTAGAAGAAGTTCACAACTTGAAACACATGAATTTGCGATTTTCATTTGCTTAGTTAGTAAGAATTTATTAACAAGTAGAAAAAGTTATTTGCTGTCGCTTGGTGATGCCTCGTCTTCAACCGTACAAAATAAAAAAACGCTTCCCCGCTCGTGCCTACTTGTTGATCAAACCGTTTCACCATGTCCTATACGCTATGGTTGGGAAGTTAATGTGATAAATAAATGATAGATATTAATATATATATCAACCATTACCAAAATATTTTTCATGAAATAAAGTTGTCAAGCCCCTAGAAATAATGTGTTTTCCTTCTTACAGATGCTAGCAGGGTTAACCTGTAGTGTTTTCGCCGACAGATTTATACCAGTGTGTTTGATTGATTTCGATAAAAGTAGTATAAATTTTGTTTATTTTCCGTGTAAAAAGCGTTCTTTCCACCCCTAGGGAGCGCTGCAAAATTCACTGAGCACTTAGCAGTTTTCGTATCACAGATGACCTTCCGTTCTGTGCTACTGGTTTTATGGAACATCCTTCTCAACGCGTCGTATAGTTAGTTTAACGCAGCATAAACGTTGTTTTCAAACCACTAAAAGAAGGCAATCCACGGGTAACGTTCCATTGCTTGTACGTTTGTTATTGTTGTTGTTTTTCAAGTTGCAAATCCAAAACATAACCGAACACGAGACCTTTGAGCGTTGGAAAATCTAAAGTGGTATCCTATTGTTGGGTAAAGTATTGCTCCACGCAAAACTAGAGCAACCAATCGGACAGCTGTTATTTTTCACGCTTTTCGATTCGCATTGCATCCAAGTTGCGACCGTTCGTACAAACGTGAAGATGTCAAAAGATGAAAACAAACTGGTTTCAGCTGATCGCAACTGTTTCGTGGATTGCCTTAGATTCGCAGCTTATCTTGTTTCAAAATCGTCAGTGTTCCCCCTAAAGTTTTTTTTTTATTCCTAACAAAAAAAAATTTGACGATATTATAGCCATATCATGAAAGCCAATTGAATTAACTTTAGCAAGCCGTTTCGGGAACAAATTTCCTATGGGGCTCTTCTAGAGTAATCATTCAGTGAACAAAACAAGGACCATGTTGTAGGTATATCACCAAGAACACCCGAAACCATGAAAATAGATTGTTGAAGTAATTTCATAAACTATGAATCAATAAGTGTGAGATTCTGTTCAAAAATTCATCGAGCTCCTCTGTTTCGGAATATACCCACGGGAAAACTGAAGTTGCTGAATTTTTTAGTGCTATAACTATTTAAATCGGATAAAAATTGCAAACGTTACAAGAATATTAATTTCTGGTTACACGGGTACCCCACTATTCACATAAGGAGTAAAAAAGTCCCTCATGCTAGCCCCCCATCCCTCCGCTGCTGTTTAAAAACTAATAGCCAAAGTTGCCTTTCAACGAGTTCTGAGATGTCCCCAATTTCTAGCACTATAGATTAAGGTGAAAAAAATGAAATACCTAAAAAGGCACCCGGATTCTCCGTCGAGCACACAACTTAAATAAATAAATTAAGCAAACGGTCAGTCAACCGAGTTTTTTACGATTAGGTGTTTTGAAATCAGGTTATCAGGTTGGTTACAAGGTGGATTATTTCATATCAAAGCTTAATCAGTAAAAATCAATTAAAGAAACATGAATTTGGGTGCGTCTAACAGCCTTTGCTGTTAGCCCCCATACCCACTTAAATATTCACTACAATAAATTCTATCAGAATCGTCTTTCGCGTTCAGCTTGGTTCCGGTGTTCCGTAACCGGTTGCGTCATTGCATTGCATAAAGCTTGAATCTATAACACGAAAGATATCGAAATTCAATTTTTCTTTTGCAATAAAACTAAGTACTAAGCGCCCTATTGGAAAGAAACGAGACCGATTAAAAATTTATTGATGTGTGATGAAAAAGTGCCTTTTATTAAATAAAAATCATTCTATTTTCGTACATTCAGTAGGAATACATGATGTTGAATCTTTTTTTATGTCCTAATACAAATTTACAGATTACTGATTAAGCTTGCTATTGAATGAACAATATATATATAACTTAAAACTATGCAGAAAGTGGCCTAATACACAATCTTTTACACCTTCCTTTTTCTATGTTGTCGTTTTGTTGTAGCTACATTGTTCCATCCTCTCTTCCCGCATCATCAGTAATCACACCTCCAGCAACTCAAAAAACAGATAGTTTAATCATAAAACTTATTTACAAACAGTAAATTGAAAGTATACAGGCATAGTGCAATAAATATATATGATTTTTATTTCCTCTAATTACTAGTAACCCTAAACTTTGTTTGAAGAATAAACTTTTGATTTACAAACAAATTTTCAGACCACCAATGCTTTATGCAATACCAACCTGATCTAGTTGATGTTCAACGAGAAAAAAACGCTTCGAAGGATTCAGAATTATATTCTGAAAAAGATTTTAAAGCGTCATCATTGGTTTGGTACACTCAAATTACAGACTTACTGTTGTCGAAATGTTAGAAGCTATGTCGAATAAAATTATTCCCAACATTCGATAAAAATCGCTGCAATCCCCAATTGCTACGATAAGCTTTCCTCATAGTCAATTAGTAAGCAACTAAATTAGTTGTAAGATTAGTTCTCTTTACTTGACAAGTAGGTTTAAATCCCTACGATAACAAGCCCTAATCGCCAAAGCAAATAAATCCTGACAATTATAATTTCACATTAAAATAGTGTTGATTGATTAGCCACACAAAATGAACAATTGATAATTTACTATAAAACACTTGAGTTACAAATGAACCTTCGTAAGCAATAGTAAAAGTGTTAAAAAAAATATTTTTAACACTTTTATTATTGCTGACCAAGTATCCCTTTTACGAACTAATACTAATACGATACGAAGCGTTCAAAACAATAATATATGTACATTTATACATAGGGATACCATCCGTCCTGATTTAGCAGGGCATGTCCTAATTCTGAGATCCTATTTGAGCGTACTGATTTATTTTTTATATTCTGGCATTTGTCCTGGTTTTCAAAGTGAACCATTCCGAGACACAACGCAAACGAATTTTTTCTTCTGTTGAATCTCAGCGAAGTGACGAGAGGAATCTTCTAGGTGTTGAAATCGTTAAACATCTAATTATGAAGTGACTATACGGTCCCTCATTTCAACAACATGTCCCGCTCAGAAATTTGTCCCGCGAGGCGTGTCGCACGCCTTTGAAATGCCCCTCGGTTTTAACAGAATTGAACCCCTCGATGTCATATTTTTTCACTGCGACAGTGTGCCTCTCAGACAAGCATTCTACTCATTTATCTGCCTCTTCATATCTATAACAGTTAAATCAAAAAAGCGTAAATCAAATAAAAGGCAAAGTATTGGTACGAACATTACGCTGTACAAACTTGACCCTAATATTTATTAAGCACAGACTTCGCGGACAGCTATTAGCATACAAAGTAATTGCGGGGCTAGCGCTCCGGTTTTATTATAACTGCCTCTACCAGGGTGGGTTTTGAAACTATGAAAGGTCCTGATTCACACCTCCGGCCAGATGGTATCCCTGTTTATACAACGCAACATTATAGTTTCTCACTTACTCATCGCGGTCAAATGCACCATCTTCCTTTGGTGTAAATTTCATTGAAGTTCCTAGAAATGGGATTGTAAAATTATTAAAATACGATACAGCATAGTGTTGTACCTACTTACCGTTATGTTCTAGCAAATGATAAAAGCCAAATTCTTAAATTGAGGTAGCTGCCTTTCCTGAATTCTACGGAACCACAGTGACCGCTAGCTTCGACGGTTTGTACCACGCAGAAGTAATTCCCTTTAATTGAAAAATGTTAATTGCTTGATTTCACTTCATATTTATAATTACCTCACTCGTGAACACTCAATCAAAACGATCAAAACCGATAAACAGAGACAAGCAACACAATAACTCTGGAGACTAAAGCCGCGGAATAAATTAAAAAAACTGAAGACTGAATGATGGATGCTGACATGACAGCGACATAACAATGATCAGGGATGCTAGAAGATTTGAAATGAAGAGCAGCAACAAGTTTTTGCGCAATTTTCAGAAGATCCATATTGCCCCTTGCATGACTATTTGGACTTCTGTGATAATCATTCATTGCCCAATTTCTTATTTCGCTCTATCAAATTGAAACTCCAGTAGCGCAGTGGCACTTTTTTTGGGTTCATTGTTTGTTTTGTTTTTCATTTGCAACATTAAGTATATATTTTTGGGCAGCTTTAGTTGAAAATTAGGTTGAATATCAAAACAAAACAAAGTGTTACATGATTGATTGGGTGATACTGAGTATCGATACTTTCTCAATTGTCATTGTATCGATACCAGACCTCACGGTTTCAAGTATACTTTATAAATATATATATATAAGTATCAAGCACTGACCATTGCTGGAGTGATTTCTTATCAACCTACCAAGGTAGCAGTCATTTTTTTTTTTTTATTCTCGCTTATTTTCCGTCGGTCTAGTTCCGCCACTGTTGTGGCCAATCACCGACGCCCAGGGAGGCGACTCCACACCCAGGACCCTAACTCACGACCCGTTTATTAACGGACCGGCGCCAACGGCTTTACTTCCTCATGCGATGGAAGGCGTGATCCCAGAGATTTTTCGCCTCAGAAAATCTCACGGTGTCGGCTAGGATTGAATCTAGACCAGTTGGGTTGGTTGTGAGTGGATCACGCCACCTCACAACCATCGACACCTATGTCAGCGGTGGGATTCGAACCCAGGCGTCGAGCGTGGTTGGCGGAGACGTTACCAACCACACTAGGCCCCCGCTCGCGGTAGGTAGCAGTCATGATAGAGATTTCTTTTGTCTAGATAATAAAATATTTCTGTCAAGCGTTTCGATAACACTAGTATCGATACCCATCACCCAAACTGCGAAATCGTGTGCGAGATTCGACTGTGATAATCGTGTATTTCGGGGTAGTCCAATTTGGCGTAAAAGTCGCAATATGTGTTGTAAAAATATTAAAATATAAATGATAGATTTCAACAAC
Source organism: Wyeomyia smithii (assembly GCF_029784165.1). Classification (NCBI taxonomy): domain Eukaryota; kingdom Metazoa; phylum Arthropoda; class Insecta; order Diptera; family Culicidae; genus Wyeomyia; species Wyeomyia smithii. Next base: position 169,629,042 of record NC_073696.1, on the reverse strand, counting down.
GTATAAAAGATCGATCCAGGCTAGTCGGTTGAATCGGTGGATCGATAAATTCCAAGAGAATAAATATATTCAATAAAATACAATAGATTTATTCCCAAATGCTACTAACTAATACACAACATTACATTTTCAATTAAAACAGTGAAAAAAAATAATTAAATAAATAAATAAATATATATATATATATATATATATATATACATATATATATATATATATATATATATATATATATATATATATATATATATATATATATATATATATATATATATATATATATATATATATATATATATATATATATATATATATATATATATATATATATATATATATATATATATATATATATATATATATATATATATATATATATATATATATATATATATATATATATATATATATATATATATATATATATATATATATATATATATATATATATATATATATATATATATATATATATATATATATATATATATATATATATATATATATATATGACCGTTGCTTACATACGCACTAAAACCAAGATTTGCTGACTATTCTGTAGATTTGGCATGCCTGGTCATGTCAAATCAACCGGTAAGTTTTGCTTATGTCTAGTTCGTTTTCGCGACGGTACTACACCCTACACCGTCCCGGACTACACTTTTTAACCTTAACTTGAAACGAACACTCAAACGAAACTACACCCAGCTGTTAATTTTTTCGTACGGCATTTGATAGTATTTATTTTTGTTGTTGGTGTTTTCAACTACACCCTGTCGCTTTCGGGTGTAGTCCGGGAAAATGAGAAAAACACCTACAGGGCACAAGTGTAGTCCTCGTGTAGCTACACCGCGAAAACGGATTCGACATTGAAGCTGCGTGCAAGAAGTTTATATTCCCGCAGTTATGTAATGCCTGTTCAACGTTTGTTAGACCAGAACGTTAAGAAGCATATTCACTTGAAACACAGCACTCGTCATATTACAGATTAGCTCAGATGCATTCTTCGATGACTGCCAAGCAATGGACCGCAAGTTCGAATCTCACAAGGAACCCAACACAAAAAGGATGGTTTATAAAAAGGGTGGTATTGCTTTCTAAAAAAATTAAAAATTTACCCATAGGTATTTCAACAAGTAAAAAACTAATACGGAGCAAATAATAATAATTATAATAAAAAAAATTGAATTTTAATTTTGCATTTTGTTTGTGCCAAAAGAGCTGAATTAATGTCGATTAAACTTTTTTCCCCGCCCTTATTCAGCGTGAGCTGGGTAAGTACGTTCTAATGCGCGAAACAAACGTTGGCAAACATCATTATTAAACACGCGTTTAACAAGAGCCTTTGTAAAGTCGAGCAACGGTTTAACAGATGTTTAATAAGTATTTTGATAGACAGGTCGAACACATGCCGAACAGTAGCCTAATAAATGTTTTCCGGTGCAGCTGTTCAACGCTGGTTTCACAAGTGTTGAATAAAATATTCTGCTGTTGTTGTTTAAAATTCTCTTCGCCGTTCCTAAACAACTGTTTGTCGGATAATTTCTCCAAATTTAACTGAACAACCATTGAACAGAAGTTTTTAATTTTTCATTTCGGTTGTTGTTCAACTGTAGCCTAATAAAAGTGATGGAGTAAACGTTTAGGCAACAATAATTGTTCCTTGGGAAGTTTTTACACATCTTTTGAAAATAAGATGAACGTCTGTTCTCTGTGATATAAAGTAGATTTCGCCCTTAACAAACATCGTACTTTTTAATAGTTAGAAAAGAGATACATTATTTTTTCGAAGTTTGAAGGTAGATAGTAGCTCACTTTATACGTTTTCGGTAAAATCTCTATTTGTTTACAGTTTGTTAGATTCGCCTTTATCACGAGGTACTCCGGATTTATTTTCACACGTTTTTCATGTTTTCTTGCTAAACAGTGAACTGAGAATGCTACATAATTGGTTTATCACAGTGATTTTTTACTGGTGGTTCACAAACCTTTTGTATGATCAACAAAATAATGATCAATTATTTTTCTTCTTCTTCTATAATTTATTTGACACGGCACAAATACAATTTAATGTTTAACGGCGCCAATTATATCTGGTAGCTTGCTTTCTAAAGTATCTTAATAGCTAAAAGCAAATTTTTTATCCTCGCTGCCGACTACGAGCTGAAACTAAATCTAACTTAAAGCTAGAATGTTTTGCATTAAAAGCACTGGTTTGTTGTTTGATGGTTTTCCATCGCCATAGGTAAGCAGCATATTGAATATGTTCCGCTGCTGGGCCAAGATATTACCGACTGGCATATTGGGTTGTCTCCCTCGGGACCTGAGAGTATCGAGCGGGTCTAGTTGCTGTTTCCGGATCCGGGGTTTTAACGTGTTCTTGTCGTTTGGTTGGATGTAGGCTGAAGGGAATAGGATTAAACTGGGGCGTGGATGGATTTCAGGAAAACGTAAATAAGGGACATGTAGGATAGGTCACGGCTCGCCAAGACATCACGAACAGGAACAGCCGACTGCCTACCTTCGGCCTGCAGGGAAGCTATTAATTTAGACCTGGCGTCACGGTGTACAGGGCATGGCCAAACAACGTGCTCTATGTCGTGATAACCTTCACCACAGGCACAGACACCACTCTCTCCGAGCCCAACACGACGGAGATGCGCGTCAAATCTATAGTGATTGGACATAAGCCGGGACATCACGCAAATGAAATCCCGACCTACATCCAACCCCTTGAACCACGGGTTCGTCGACACCTTGGGGATTATGGAATGTAACCACCTTCCCAGTTCCCCTCTGGTCCAAGAACTTTGCCAACTGATGATCGTATTCTGACGTACAAGTGCGAAAAATTCATTAAAGGCAATTGGTCTTTCATAAATATCACCGTTTGTTGCGCCCACCTTAGCCAAAGAGTCCGCTTTCTCATTGCCCGGTATCGAGCAGTGAGAAGGGACCCACGCTAAGGTAATCTGAGAAGATTTTTCGAATAAAGCACTCAGATGTTCCCGTATTTTCCCCAGGAAATACGGAGAGTGCTTAACATCTTTCATCGATCGGAGAGCCTCAATAGAACTGAGACTGTCCGTAAAGATGAAATAATGGTCCGTGGGCATTTTTTCGATAATCCCTAGGGTGTACTGAATTGCAGCTAATTCTGCGACGTAAACAGAAGCAGGATTATCGAGTTTCTGGGAGACGGTTAAATTGTTATTGTAAATACCGATGCCAGTGGACCCATCAAGAAGTGATCCGTCAGTGTAGAACATATTGTTGCAGTTGATGTTTCGATATTTATTGGAAAAATTTTTGGGGATCTGCTGCACGCGTAAATGATCCGGGATTCCACGAGTTTCTTCTATCATGGATGTATCGAAAAACACAGTAGAATCAGAAGTATTTGATAAGTCGACACGATTTGGAATATTCGAAGAAGGGTTAATATTTTGGGACATGTGTTGGAAATACAATGTCATAAAACGGGTTTGAGAATTGAGTTCGATTAACCTTTCAAAATTTTCAATCACGGGACGGTTCAAGACCTCACATTTGATAAGAATACGAGAAGACAGGCTCCAGAAGCGGGTTTTCAATGGTAGTACTCCAGCTAAGACCTCCAAACTCATCGTATGGATCGACTGCATGCAACCCAAGAAGATACGCATACAACGATATTGTATTCGCTCCAGTTTGATCAGATGTGTGTTTGCTGCGGAGCTGAAGCAGAAACACCCGTATTCAATAACAGACAATATCGTTGTTTGGTAAAGCCTTATAAGGTATCCTGGGTGGGCTCCCCACCATTGTCCGGTTATTGTACGAAGAAAATTCACTCTTTGTTGACATTTTTTCATCAGATACCTTACGTGACAACCCCAGGTGCCTTTAGAGTCGAACCAGATACCAAGATATTTGTGTACCAAAACCTGAGAAATCGTTTTACCCATTAATTGTGTTTGAAGCTGAGCAGGTTCATGCTTCCTAGAAAAAACTACTATCTCAGTCTTCTCCGGAGAGAATTCGATACCTAGCTGTTAAGGCCAAACAGACAAATTGTCCAAGGTATCTTGCAATGGTCCTTGCAAATCGGCAGCTTTGGCTCCTGTAACAGAGATTACTCTGTCGTCTGCAAGTTGTCTTATCGTGCATGAATTTGCCAGACATTCGTCGATGTCATTTACATGAAAGTTGTAAAGAAGGGGGCTTAAACATGAGCCCTGGGGAAGACCCATGTAGCTAATGCGAAAAGTTGCCAAATCGCCGTGCGTAAAATGCATGTGCTTTTCGGACAACAAATTGTGTAAAAAATTGTTTAGAATTGGAGAAAATCCTTGTCGGTGAAGTTTGCCCGAAAGAATGTCAATAGAAACGGAATCAAAAGCCCCCTTAATGTCCAAGAACGTAGACGCCATTTGTTCTTTGCGAGCATACGCCAGCTGAATATCTGTTGAAAGCAGCGCAAGATAATCATTCGTCCCTTTGGCACGGCGGAAGCCAAATTAAGTATCCGATAGTAAGCCATTTGATTCGACCCAATGGTCTAAACGACGGAGTATCATTTTTTCCATCAATTTCCGGATACAGGATAGCATTGCAATCGGCCTATAAGAGTTGTGATCAGAAGCTGGTTTCCCTGGTTTTTGGATGGCGATCACCTTCACTTGCCTCCAATCCTGCGGTACAATGTTTTGCTCCAGGAATTTATTGAACAAGTTCAACAAGCGCCTCTTGGCATTGCCGGGTAGATTCTTCAACAAGTTGAATTTGATTCTATCTAACCCAGGCGCGTTATTGTTACAGGACAGGAGGGCAACTGAAAATCCTGCCATCGTAAAAGGTGATTCTATCGCGTCGTGGCCCGGAGACGCATCGTGAACAATATTTTGCTCAGGAACAGAGTCCGGACATACTTTCCTGGCAAAATCAAATATCCACCTACTTGAAGACTCCTCGCTTTCGTTGACCGTTACGCGATTCCGCATTCTTCGGGCTGTGTTCCAAAGAGTGCTCATCGATGTCTCCCTCGACGTCTCGTTCACGAACCGACGCCAATATCCGCGTTTCATTGCTTTAGCCAAGCTTTTAAGCTTGGTATCAAGCTCCGAATACCGTAGTCGCCAGGTATACCTCCCTTCTGGTAGGCCTTAAACGCGTCGGATCTTTGCGTGTAGACATCGGAGCACTCTTGGTCCCACCACGGAGTGGGAGGCCGTTCTTTAATCGTTACGCCGGGATATTTCTTCGTTTGAATCGAATCAACCGCTTTTGAAATCATTTCCTCGTATAACTTCCAATCGACATTCCGTGTGAGGTCATACGGAATGTCAACTGGTCGCATGCGAGTTGACCCCTTATTAATTGAAATAAGAATAGGCAAATGGTCGCTACCGTGAGGATCGAGGATTACCTTCCATGTGCAATCCAACCGTAGCGACGTCGAACATAAGGATAGATCCAAAGCGCTTGGGCGCGCTGGAGGTTTCGAGATACGTGTCATTTCGCCGTTGTTTAAAATAGTCATGTCGAAGTCATCGCAAAGGTTATAGATTAAAGAGGAGCGGTTATCATTGTAAGGGGAACCCCAAGCCACGCCATGAGAGTTGAAGTCTCCCAAAATCAAACGTGGCGAGGGAAGAAGTTCTATTAAATCAAAGAGCAGCCGTTGCCCAACCTGTGCTCTGGGAGGAATATATATTGAGGCAATACAAAGCTCTTTACCTTGTATTGTCATTTGACATGCGACAACTTCGATGCCTGGAATCGAGGGGAGGTTAATACGATAGAAAGAATAGCACTTTTTAATCCCTAAAAGTACTCCTCCATATGGGGTGTCTCGATCAAGGCGAATAATATTAAAATCATGGAAGTTGAGATCAATATTTGAAGTAAGCCAAGTTTCACAAAGGGAAAATGCATCGCATTTGTTTTTATTTATTAAAACTTTAAACGAATCAATTTTTGGTAAAATACTTCTACAATTCCACTGTAAGACAGAGATAGAATCCTTCATATACGCAGTTGAATTAGGCATCGAAGGATACAATCGCTGCAAGGAGGGGCCATTGGGCAGTCAACTGCTTCAAAAATGATCTAACTGTTGGGAGGAATGCTGTAAGAAAAATTTTAATTGGATCGGGTACATTGAAATTTTCAAAAACCCAGTCCACAATATCAGAAAATTTCACTAATCCAGAGTTTGTTTCATCAACTGGGTGTGCAAAAGGAACAACTGGGGTTTTAGATGTTCCTGGCAGTGCTGGGAACTCCTTCTGGGACTTTAAATTTGCAAGCCCAGGAGGAGTTTGCTTCGGTTTTTCCGCAGCACTGTTTGGTTTGTTTGTAACTTTCATTTCACTTTTAGAAATCTTAGGACCTTTTCTGGGAAGTTTAGGAGAGGAAATATTTTTTCTCTTTCTAGACTCCCCAGGATTGGCGTAAGATGTTCCCGCTGGTGAATCGTCAGAATCGGTTTCATCAGAGGACAACAGATCAAAAGGGTTTGATGTAATGGGAGAAGTGGTAACGGTCTTCTTCAGCATCTCAGCGTAAGAACGCTTCGAACGCTCTTTGAGAGACCTCTTTATTTTATCCCTGCGCTGCATGTACACCGCACATGTCGAGAGCTCATGCTGACTCTCCCCACAGTGAATGCATTTTTCAGCATTTTTACTGCAGGAATCATCCGCATGATTCTCCCCACACTTGCCACAACGTGCCTTATTGCAGCAGTAGGCGGCGGTGTGGCCTAACTGCTTACAATTCAGGCAGTTCATGACGCGAGGCACATATAATCGCACAGGGAGACGAACCCGGTGGATCGAGACGTGGCTTGGTAGCGCTGACCCGGCGAACGTAACTCGAAACGAGTCTGACGGAGTGTATACTGTTTTGCCACCGATGATCGATGCTGACCGCAATTGCTTGCAGTCGAGCACCTTTACATCGGGACAGGTTTTGTTCTTAAAGCACCCTTTGGCACTTTTCAGTATACACTCGACGGACAGACTCGAATCGGTTATGACACCGTCGATCTCCACGTCTCGTGCGGGTATGTAAACGCGATACTCGCGTGTGAAGAGCTCAGAGCAAGCTATATCGTTGGCCTCTTTCAGGTTACTGACCACGACACGGAGCTTGTTAGGCCGGACCTTGGAAATTTCGGTCACGCCCTTGTACTCCTTCGTCAGGTCCTTAGAAATCTGCAAGAGGTTCAACTGTTTCGATTTCGGTCCCGCCTTTGGCCGAAAATAGACAGTATAGCTGCCCTGGGCTCCGTCTGGGTAATGCCTGGGGCGAGGGGGGACTGAAGAATGAACAGGGGAGGGGGTAACAGAAGGGTCAGGGTCAGAGGGGTTCTAGGATGGCGGCGCGGGAGGCGAGGGATCTACATCCATCCCGCTAAGTCTAGCGCACTAGCGTCGACAAGAGCACGTACCTTTTTACTTCTCCCTTCCAGTAAGGTTGGTTGTCCGATCGTTCGAAGTTGCAGCCGTTACAGCCAGCAGCACCAATACAGCAGCACCAAACAGCCACCAGCAGCGAGCCAGGTGTGAGATCACTCCACACATCGATACAACTCAACTGTCAACTGATGGCTTCTTCTTTTTCCTCTTTTGTGTCTCGTCCACTGCTGTAGCACAATTCAGCCAGCAGCCAAATCGGCTTACGCACCAGCTGGCAGTCACGATGCGAAACAGTTGCACAAAGGCGCGACCTTGAACCCGGATTTATTTCACTCGACCAGGCAAACAATGCCAACACTTGTTCACACGTCTTTTGTTTTATATTCTATCGGAGCGATCACTAAACACGTCCGATACTGATGCGTGTTCGGCACAGAATGAATGATCAATTATGGTAAAAGTATATAAAATTAAATATTCGACTTTTTTTTTGCGATTTATTTATTTTACATTTTCACAATTTTGAGAATGCTACAAAATTGGTTCATCACAGTGATTTTTAACTGGTGGTTCACAAACCTATTGTATGATCAACAAAATAATGATCAATTATGGTAAAAGTATATAAAATTAAATATTGCGACTTTTACGCCAAATTGGACTACCCCGAAATACACGATTATCACAGTCGAATCTCGCACACGATTTCGCAGTTTGGGTGATGGGTATCGATACTAGCGTTATCGAAACGCTTGACAGAAATATTTTATTATATAGACAAAAAAAAATCTCTACATGACTGTCACTCTGGTAGGTTAATGAAAAATCACTCCAGCAATGGTCATTGCTTAATACCTATATATATTTATAAAGTATACTTGAAACCGTGAGGTTCGGTATCGATACAATGACAGTTGAGAAGGTATCGATACTCAGTATCACCCAATCAGTCATGTAACACTTAGTTTTGTTTTGATATTCAACCTAATTTTCAACTAGAGTTGCTCAAAAATATATACTTAATGTTGCAAATGAAAAACAAAACAAACAATAAACCCAAAAAAACTGCCACTGCGCTACTGAGGTGTCAATTTGATAGAGCGAAATAAGAAATTGGGCAATGAACGATTATCACAGAAGTCCAAATAGTCATGCAAGGGGCAATATAAACATAAAATTGAATCTGACATGTGAAACCTAGTTGCCAAATTGGCAGCTTTTTTCATCGCTTATCTCTCCCTCTGAGTATCTCTAGTTTATATCTAAGGGGCGACATCTGGCTTCTTACTATATTCTTCCTCATCCACCTCGATGATCCCTGTTGTATTTTTCGTAAGTGATGCCATTCACTTACAATGTTTGTAATGCTTTTTATCAGCATTATGCACAATTCCTTTTGCAGGCGATAGTTCTACCGTCTGAGGGTTACCGGAGAATCTGCATCTTTAATATCCTTAAAATCCAACGTGTCATCCATCAAAGATTATGATTCATTCATTGACCCATCGGAATTGTACTCTCCGCTCAAGCAATATGCCTCAACAGGTATGTTCCAAACTTAATCCAGAACGGATTCAAACGTAGAAAATAGCTCACACTACACTATTTACTCCCGACTTTGAGCAGCGGTAAGCTGTTCTCATGCTTCACGCAAAACCGTAATAATTCTTTGCGCACTTTTGGATCTCTTGGTAATTGATACTAGTGATGATCCAATGAGTCTAAGAGAGAGATGAGGAGTAACCTTACTAACGCTTGCACGCACCCCTCTGCTCAGCCCCCTCTGCACATAGTTGATGCCAAATAGTGACGTAGCTATATGGATTTACCATTGAGTTCGTCTAGTTGTTTACATTTGAAGCATTTACTAATACTAGAAAAATGCACTCTCCTCCTCACCTTATTGGTGATGTTCCAAGTCGGATCTCTTACTACGCCCGTATTTGTACGCTTTGTACTTCATTTTAATGTTCACTTGAAATTATTTTAGATTGTAACAGGTGACTTCATTAAAAAACATAAATCAAAACAACGAACAATGTTGCTCAGCAATACTGCCAGCAAGCCTGATGATAAAATTCAACGCACTCGGGGTTTTCAATTTCAGCCAGTCAGCGAGTGGTTCCCAAAGTGAATGCAAATCTATACCCAGTTGTCTCCCCTTAGATTTACTTGGAACATGGACCCTTTTCACATATTTGGCGAGATTTATCAAAATCTTAAATAATCGTTTTCGAAACATCGATGTTTTTCAATATCGATCTCACTGTGACATCGCTCTATACTGCTGAGAACAGTAAATATTTTGTTCTTGCATGGATTAAGTTATTTTGATAATACATAGTGGTTTTTGTGCAATTAAAGGTATCTTGAATTTAATACATGTGTATTTTTGTTTGCTAGATCAATTTCATAACCATAGAAAACTGATTGAACGCGATGGATTTCATCGATACACTTTTAAATCAAATGTCATCAACGTTTAATCGAGAGGGATCAATACCAATTCAAGCCGAAATTTCCATGGATGAAACATTCAAATGGCGAGCCCTAAAAAACAACCAGTTTGCTAGCCGATCAAAAAAAGTTCGTTTCTCTAAGAGCCGTTTAAAGGATAAGGAAAAAATCATTGAGAAAAATGATTATTCCGACTCTTCCATACAAGCGAAGCATAGTTGTACAATAAATGGATTGAATTCAAACGACGGCATTGAAATCGAAATTGAAAATGATATAAGCCGAGCAGAAATTCGAGAAATTGTGGCAATCACCCAAGGTTTTTTTTCTGTGTCTGAAGACTTAAAAACTCAACCTACGGATGATGTGGAAATAAGTGAAGGCATCGGCATGTTTAGTAAAAATAAGGAAAGCAATATTGAATCGATTCCTTCATCAATTGGCTTTAGTTCAAACACCGAAGAGTTGTTACCGACTCCCCTTGATAGTGATATAAACCAAACAAAACCTTCAGAGAATGATAAAAATGAGATGATCTCAGAGTTTGGCCATATTAAAACAAACATATTGGAGACCGAAAAAAATCAACAAATAGGCGATCAAGAATCATCTGACACTACTAGTATATTTGTTCAAATGTCCTATGCGTTTAATGGATCTATCTCAGCTAAATCGGGTTGCGTCGAACGTAACTCAATTGATTTGGGCGAAATAGAAACGCCGTCTCAGTTAATAGAGCTTTCCAAACCTACTAGAAGCTATAATTCAAATGGGTTATCAAAATCTGATCTTCAAGATAATCTCAGAAGATCTGGTAGGCTGAAACGCGAGAAGACTTTAGTTAGAGGTGCGATGGTTACCAGTCGTAAAAACGAAACGAGTACACAAACGTTGAATAGTCCTATACTAAGCGAAGAGAATCATTTAACAGTAAGAAAGAGCTCAAATCCTACACCAAAACCTACTAGAAACCCCGCAAATAAAGATATCGACAAAAAAATTAGTACTAAGGACGTAAATGAAAAAATACTTCCCAAGAATCGACCGAACCGTTGTGGAAACAGAAAATTTGGAAAAAGAGATCTTATCGCTCTACGGAGATTCAATCAATCCCGAGTTCCTTCGAAAATACGCGTGAAACACAACAAGGAGAAGATAGTACATGCAATATCTAAAAAATCCATAATCATCCAAAAACAATCTTCGCCTTCAAATGATTTGAAAAAGCATTCAGTTAAGAAATCGGCTTCGACAGTTAAACATAAAAAAGAATTTGAGCGCAAACCTGAAACAATGCCGTTTGAATGTAAACTACTAAAACCAGAAACGCAAAACATTGATATGAAACCGTTGAGACGTCTTCTAAACATTGAAAATAACTCGAAACAAGATTTGTCCGAACATAAAGGTCGGCTTTCACGACCAATTAAACTTTCTGCCAAAATTCTAGCCAATGCCGAATTGAGGCACGGGTTTGAATTGCAAAATAGTCTCAGACTAAGCATTAATGCTGAAATTGAAAACAAAACAAGCCATAAAAATTTGTCATCAAACTCGTTACCGGACATTGCAACAAAACTCAATCGTACTGTTGAAAAAAGAACAAGGCTACCAGCGATTAAATATTCGAGTATTAATAAAAGTTTGAATCTGACTGACTTTCTAAATGAGATAAAACGTCAGAATTTGGGCAATAATAGGTCTCCAGAGAATAGAAAGCTTACTAAAAAACAGCAAAAACGACTGCTGAAACTAAAGGAAATTCATTTCAAAATGCTGGGTTTGCGAAAAAACAGTGTAAAATGTGAACAATCATCAAATAGTTCTGTTATTGGAGACATAAATAATACTACGACTGAAATAAAAATAAAAGATAGTATATCAACTGTCTCAAATACACAAGATGTGTTCCGAGTTTCACCACGGCAATCTACCAAAGAAACTTTTTTACGCGGGCCATGTCAAGACGATAATATGAGTCATTCAAAACTATCCAATAACGATTGTCTCGAAAGAGCACAGCCGTTAACCGACTCTAGTCCTTACCGCGAAGTTCATGGCACTGAAAGTGCCTCATCTACAAATCAAACAGAATGCAATTGTTATTGCCAGAAACGTACCCGGTATTTCATCACGAAGGCAAGGAATCGTATGATGTGTACTGCCACTGATGATGTTAATGGAGAAACTATCGGATGTACTGAAGAGCTGGAAGGAGAACTTCAAAATTTTTTACGTGTCAATAAGAAAATAAGTTATCAATTACTTTGTCATATTCATCGAAAACGATTACGGCATCACGGATGCTGTCCAGTATGTGGCATTTTTTGTACGAAGGTGTGTATATGTAAATGTTTCAAACTTTGGTTATATCGAACTCGTTTTTTCGGTGAAGCTTCATCAGAACTACGCTGTCTTCACTCGATCGCAAACGAGTGTGGCTGGAAAAACTAACAACTAGGGTATCGAACGTCATCGTCAGTAATTTTCTTCGGCCCCCTTTTGCATAAGATTACTGCAGAAAAACTGCCGAAGAAAACCACTGACGAAGACGTTCGATACCCTATATTTTTTGCGAAATAATTCCTTTTTTGTTTAAAGCTACATTTTAAGATTTTGCAAAGCAAGCAGTGTACCTAGGTGGTGGGGCAAGATGGGTCACGGGGTAAGATGGGTCAGTGTCGTTTTTGAGCGTAAAATAACTTTTTTTTGATGACACTAATTTTGCATGATGCGTAACGTATTTTTGACTCTGTATCACGTGTTCATAGTTCATATTTGCATATTACTTGTTTTTGATGTTTCTTAGGTGATTCACACTTTTGTAAAAACGTGTTCTCTCGTCTACGCTGTGTAATTTGAAGTAGACCGATATTGCAGAAGCAGTTTTGCTCATGATGCACTGAATATTATGCTTTTTAGAATAAATAAATGTAAAATAAACATAAATATCACAATCATGAACTAAATTAATGATTGGGGCAGCATGGGTCACCAAAGACGAGACAGTATAGTTCGCATCGACAGCTGATTTTTCATTGTTAACGTTTCAGTTTCAAGGCTAGATTCGACGCAAGCAGTGTTGTCACTCCGGAAAAAAACTTTCATTGCTTCAATAAGCCGACAGTAGAAAAATTCTTCAAAATGCTGCAGAAAGTAATCGTCGAGAAAAATTTAACCCCTTCGGTATAACTTGGACGAGACGACCCCATATTGTTGTTAACTATGTAGAGACGGCATTTTTCTCGCGATCCGTAAAAAGTTTATTGAGATTTAATCAAGATTTTATGCTGTTGAAGAGGGTGCCTTACATCTTACTCATTCAAATGACCCATCTTGCCCCGCCTTTTTAACAGTGCAAAAAACAACTTATTCTAAAAATACTGTAAAAGCGAGCCAACACTTGATTTTTGTTATTTTTTAGCGTAATTTTATAAAATATGCATAATTTCGATAAAATCATCTGAGAAGTAGACCGAAGCTAACAACAGTTACGAAACATTGAAAATTTGGCTTAGGACCAATCTCCCCCACCTTACCCTAATTGTCTTCATATAAACAAACTGATAGTTACGCACATTAACCCTTAAATGCGCACGATGTTAAAAAATCATCTTAAAACATAAAATCTTTGTTCAACAGGTTAACTGCTCTTAAACTAACCAATATGCATAAAAAAATTGAAAGATTTACTTTTTAATGTGCAAATATTATCATGTTGTTTTTAAACAACACTGTGACTTTATCGCAGAATAAAGTCGAAACAATAACTTTTGTTAACAGTATCTTTAAAATTAACCTTTTTTAGTATAATTACTGATAATTCAAACATTTTTACTAACCACTAACCTTATTTTAAAATTTATTTTCAAAGACAGTCAGCACCAGTCCGGAATCTCGACATGTTTTTTTTCGTTTCCGAGATTTTGACACCGAAAATAAAAACAAAACATTCAAATACAGTACTTCCAGCTGTTAAGTTTTTTTTCGTTAGAGTCTAGAGAGTTGTTCTAATGAATTTTATTTCTAAAAAATACTAAAATACGTATATTTTAAAACGTTTTTAGTAGTGTTGTTTCAAAACAACATTGCGCATTTAAGGGTTAATAATGGATGTACTTATAAGACTTATGAAGTAGCTAAACCGCAAAAACGAATTCGACATTATATTCTCTGTGATTATATGTCACCTTTAGACGAATGTTCTATGAATTTTCAGGGTCCAGTGTCTTATGACATTTCTTTTTGCTGTTTCTTATCGACTTTTTTGACTAACCGCACTATATCGAGATACATTCTGCGAAAACTAAAACCATCAAAGATTTCAAACGTTAATACTGATGTAACCACTTGATGGATCACAATAATCATGGATTGTTTTTTTTTTTTTTTTTTTTTGTTATACCGCAGAAAGGTTCTGGGCCAATGCCACAATGTCCTGGAACCCAATACAAATTTACTGAGTTTGTTTGACATAGCTGTCGCAATGTGAGAATATATTCCCAGACAATCTTGGATGTACATTTATAAGCATCAAGTGCTTTCAGCGTTGCTTGACTGTCGGAGAAAATACAAATATTTGCATGTTTGTAATTTCTAGTCAGACACACATTCGCACTTTCAAGGATTGCAAAAATCTCTGCTTGAAACACTGTTGGCCAGTGTCCCATTGCCACAAAAACATTAATTCCAGGGCCGAAGATTCCTGCACCAAATTTTGTACCTATTTTTGAGCCGTCTATCGTTGAACCGGGACGGACATCAGGAACTCGCGACGTTTCGCATACCTTGTAGGGAATATCATGATTGTCCCGAGGTGCCATCCAGTCTCCATTCATACTCACCACTAGCCCTTTTTAAAAAAGTTCAGTATAGTCAGGTGACCCACAAGATCACCTGACAAGATAGTTTTTGTTCTTTTGAGCCTCAAGGCACTCTTTTCTGCTTCTAGTTGCACGTATTCGTACAATGGCAGCAGATGAAGAATTGCACCAAGAGCTTTTGATGGGGTGCTTTTCATTGCTCCTGTTATAGCAATGCTTGCACGTCGTTGAACTTTATCTAGTTTTGTTCTAGTGGTGGACTCTTTGGTTTTTGGCCACCACGCAGCGTAGGTCAGTTTTGGGCGTATAATAGATGTGAATATCCACATCACCATTTTCGGTCTCAAGCCTTTCCCCCAACGGTTTTGGAGCACAACCATAATGCACTGACCGCCTTGTTGATTGCATAGTCAAGATGTGCATTCCATTTTACCTTTGCATCAAGGATAACTCCTAAGTATTTAACCTGTTCACTGAATGGAATTTCTACTCCTCCAAGCTTGAGAGTTTTTAGATTGAATTTCCTCTTTCTTGTGGAACGTACGATTACAGCTTTTGTCGGATTAATGCTGAGACCCTCCTTTGTACACCAATACTGGGTATACTTCAGAGTCTCCTGCATTCCTCCCGAAACTATGTTGTCGAACTTTCCTCTTACCAAGATGACTATGTCATCTGCAAAGTCCACAACAGGATAGGATAAAATGATGGACAATTTTGCGATTCTTCAGTTATCGTTATCATTTCATTTTTAAACAGTGAAAATTTCATAAAAGAACAATGTATCAATCACATGCGAGCACGCCTGGCACAGATTTTATTAGTAGACACCAACTGCCTGCTGTGATATACTGTATAGCAGTGGCAAAAAAAATTGACAGAACCACCCCGTCCCAACAGGTCAACTAATGTTTGCTTCCATGAGCCTAGACTATTTTGATGTCTTGAATGTGGAGCTTTTTCGGAAAGTTCGTAACAACCTCTTCTGTTGGACATTCTAACGATCTGCTGTTAGAATGTTATTAAAACTGATGTCTTGAAGGAAAACATGGTGACACAGGCAACAATACTGTACCGAGCAATGTATGAATAGAGCGCTGGTTACTCGTCGTCTATCAGTGCAGAAGAACTACGCCGCCGGGGACCACAAAATTTAAAAAAAAAATGGTGCATTGGACATTGTCCAAAATATATTTTGGACACCTGATATATATATATATATATATTTATATATATATATATATATATATATATATATATATATATATATATATATATATATATATATATATATATATATATATATATATATATATATATATATATATATATATATATATATATATATATATATATATATATATATAAATATATATATATATATATATATATATATATATATATATATATATATATATATATATATATATATATATATATATATATATATATATATAAACTGTAAATATGTTTGGATTATTTTCATTAACCAAACGCTTCTTAGTATACTGACTACCAGTTGATGTAGTGTCTACGTGGTACCTATTGAACGATTCATTTTCAATTTTGAAAAACATGCAGCGGCGTAGTGAGGGGAGTGATATGAGGGTTCAAAATACTCACAGAGCCTCAAAATCTGAGTAGCTTTTTTTTGCGTAATCCTTTTTGAGATTATATAACACCAAGGTAACTTCAGTCTGATAAAGCCGGTAAATAATGAGCTGTCAAAATTAACAAAGCGCTTGCCTGGCAATCTGAAATTTGCCGCTCTTTTTTTTTGTTTCACAGATCAAAATGTGTGTGTGTGTGTGTGTGGAACCTTTCTAGAACCCACTGTCTGGCAGATTTTGTTTCACAGATCAAAATGATGTCCAAAATATATTTCTTCTCATTTTTTTGAATACATTTTGGACAGTACAAATTTCAGAGTTTTGAATGATTTTCTAAGAGTAGTAAGTAAACAAAAATGTGTGTTAACCTAATAGAAGAGCGGTAAGTCAACTAGTTTGACGGTGTTTTTATTTTATTCAGATTTATAGCTTCTTGACGTACAGTCGGTTTTCCTCTGTTCCTCTTGATTTTGACTGAAAAATGGAAGTCTTGAGTCAACAAATTTTAAATTATAATTTTTTTCTGTAATTTTGGAAAATTTTGTCTAGATTACCATACAGCCTTGAAAACGACAGTTCAGATATTGGTTTAGAATACTGGTATGGAGATTATATGCTTTAATTACGCACTAGAAGCTGATAATATACCCAGCCTGTCCAAAATATATGCATGTCCAAAATATATTATCTACCCTAAATATAGGGTATTTCAAAGTCAATAGAAATCCAAAATGCTACGTTAAGATCTTTGAATAGGTAGTTAAACGAACTGTGCTGATGATTATATTTTGATAGCTAAATGAATTCAATATGACAATCCTAGTTGCATCCCGCGGTGGCGGTATAGAGGAAAACTAAATTCATTTCATCTTGATATTAGAGTTCCGACATTTGTATTTGTATATTTCAATAATTTTTTTTTTGCATTATCTATATTATGTACAAGAAAATATTACTTTCCATAACCTTACTTGTAATTGAATAACACTATGCAAACATTAATTACTGGGGCTAATGTGCATCACTCTAGCCCGGTTCATTTTTGAAGATACCGTGACTGCGGGTAATTCCGCGCAGTACATTTTTCCGCGCACTCATCTTAAAAAACTATTTTCAGTATAGTAAATTTCACTGAATCACAACTAATTTGTGTGCTTTACCATGTGCATAGCATAGCCTGCTATGATGGTACAGAAATTAGGTATGTTTTAGTAAAACTTACTGTTCAAAACACGGTTTTTTTTAAGAAGAGTGCGCGTAAAAATTTGCTGCGCGGAATTACCGGCTGTCGCAGTAACAGACATATGACTTTTAAATATAGTATTTTCGTTGTTTTCTGGTATCTTGAAGCTGATTAATTTTTTTTTTCTGATTGATTCTGTTTAAATTGACCTGAATTGACCTGAATATTCATAAAATTCTATGTCAATTTTGAAATTTTCTGTGAATATACATTTTCGACTAAAAACTATGATTTCTTATCGATATTTTTTCCACGAGCTTGTAACTAGCTTGTAACTGTCCACAAGACAAATAGATATAGAAGGAAGTTTAATTTCTACCAGAATTTTTACTGTTGCCAAATTCGAATCATGCCAAAAATGAATGGTTTTATTTTCATGACAGATCATACATTTTAAGTGGCCAAAGACGACCTTAACAGTAGAAATGGCCACCAATGAACTAGTTGTTTGAGGTGTCGCTTGGTGAATTTAGGCTGACGACCTAGATACTTGATATGACCACCTGAGTAATTTGAGGCTTAGTACTGCTTTGATCAAGATCATTATATTTCCGGAACATATTCCAGTCCAGTCAAATCAAATAGCTTCAAAAGGTAGTCCTACAAATATAAAACTATTGTAGTCCTACGTTAACTATGCGGTCGTGTCTTCGATATCACCCTTCTACTATTTTGTTTTCTGTTATCGAATTTCTTTATTCCATCAGTCCACTTATAGCGAACTTCTTTATTCCACCAGCTCACCTCGTTTTGACCTGGAAGCGCACTAACTGCTGTCAAAACCCTTCTTCATTCGCTCGATTTTGACCCAGTTTTGACCTGCCGTGCTGCTTGAAGCGCACTGTAAAATTTGTCAGCTTCAACCCACCACCGCACGTGCTAAGTTCGTAAACAATAACCTGGCATCTCTTTCTTACTTGCGTCTTAAATGGCAATGACGTTTTATTATTCCTCGGAAGTTTTGCCCGCACACAGTGGAATAAAGAAATTTGCTATTAGTTTTGACTTTCAGGTTTTGATAGGGTGGTTTACCGGTAGAACCAAAACCGGTAAAACAGATTTTTTTTTTTAATACCGAAATACTGAAGTGAAAAAACCGGTATTTTCGGTATTTTTCTTTAAATTAAAAAAAAAACTTTTCAGAATAATCATAAATCATTGTAAGGCTAAGGATTGCTACCCACTTAGGGGCCGTTCCTAAACCACGTGGTCATATTTTGATCACTTTTTATACCCCCCGTACCCCCCCGTGGTCTTTCGTGGTCTTTTGGCCAACCCCCCTTCTCCCTTGCGACTTAAACCACGTGGTCTTTTTATTTGTCAAGTGCCGAAAATTCGCTTAATTTTTTAACATTTTTATTGTTGTTTTATTTTGACTAAGTGGCAACAATAAATTATAAGTCAGAAAAGACCACGTGGTCATTTCGTCAACTCCCCCCACCCCCGTGCGTGGTCTTTCGTGGTGTTTTGACAAACCCCCCCGCCCCCCTCTTTATGACCACGTGGTTTAGGAACGGCCCCTTAGGTGGGCTGTAATGGCGTTATCTTTTCGCTTGTTCTGCATGGATTCAGACGATGTGTTTATGTGTATCGATAATATGTCAAAAAACTTCATATCAATAAAGCAAAACATTTATTTTTTAAGTAGAACAGCTAATCTCTTCACACACTCATACTCACAGAGGCAACTCGTGGGTTTAGAACCTACCAGTTTAACTACAAATTATGAAAATCAAACTAGCCCGTAATCACAATCATGTCAGCGAAAAAACGCAAGTCATTATTCATTTTGTGCTATCTCAAAGTAAAACTAAAAAAATAATAATTTAATATAAATTTGGATTAGGAATTTATTTTTTGTTGATACAAAGTGTTTTCAGGATGAAATAATCCACCAATAAAGAATTTCATCCTAAAAATTACTGTTCTTTGAAGAAGTGGAATTTAAATAGCTGTAGCATGGTCGAAGCTTCGTCGCCCATACCACAGCGGGCTTTTATTAGCAACTAGCTGAATGTTCCCGGATTTGCTCGTGTTAAAACTGCTTTTTCTATAATTTTCTATATTTTTATATATTTTTGACCAACCTCTCATTCCAAATTTATTTCTATTTCAGTTACAAACTTGTTCATTTGCCACATTTTTCGTTTCTCCATCAGGAGCTAAAATTAATAAAACAATTATAATAACAAATAATTTAAACGAACTGTTTAAAGAGCATCGAACAGAATAAAACAGTTTCAAATATTGTTTTTCTAAGAATTTTAAAGTTATTCACTAATTTGAAACTAAGTTTTGCGATGTAAATGAAAATTGAAACAAAAATCTGCATGTTTTTTTTTGTTAATATAAGTTTCGAAATTATGTTCTTCGTAATCATATCACTAGATTAATTCATTGAAGTTTTTCAAACACTGTTAAATTTATCCAGTGTTGTATGTGAAACATATACCACAAGAGATCAAAACAATGGTCGCAGAGGTCCAAATTCCACAAAAAAAAAACTGGACCGTAATGAAGCATAGCTACTCATAAATGCAGAAACATAATTATGCAGCGACACGTCCATACATAGATGCAACCTGAGACGCTAAGCAAAAAATGAACTTCAAATCCAAATTTGTGCAGGTAACGTCTTCGGCAGTGATTTACTTCAGCAGGTTTTTGCATAAGACTGCGGCAGAGAACCGGCCGAAGAAAACTACTGCCGGAAACGTTCGACACCTTATATCTAAAATTTTTAGTTTTATTTTTAAATAGTACAGAGAGAATGACTTGCGTTTTTTCGGGGACAATCATTATAACTTTTCCAAACTATGATTTAAAGAATTTTGTAGTTGGAAAAGTTGGTTCAAAGTCCACGAGTCCCCCCTGGTTTGTATTAACCCAAAAACAATAAAAATACCGGTTTTTTACCGGTTTTACCGGTTTTTATTTTTATGAATACCGAAATACCGGTTTTTCAAAAAGTCGGTAATGAGCAAAATCATTTCAAATCGCCTGGAAATACGCGAAAGTTTAATCGACCATTTTTGATTTGAATGAAACTTTGCACACGTATTCGGCTTAGCAAACTGAGCATTTTTCACAGGTGGAGAGATTTTTTACACCCATGAATTACATTCTAAAAGGGCGTATGCCTTTTGGCATAGGTTTTATTCGAAGCATTGTAGCCCAGAAACCGTTGGTTGTATAGAAAAACTGTCTGAGAATGAGTTGTAGGGAATTGAAAATGCGTCATAGAAAAAATATACACTGTACAAAAAAAATTTTTTTCTGACCATAAAAAATTAATAATAAACATTAAATTTCAATTTAAAAAAAAAAAGAGTTGAATTTTTTTTAATTTTTTTTTTTAAGAAACTTGACGTTAATACGCAAGTTTTAAAAAAAAGTCCAGGATGGAGAAATGAAAAATAATTTTTTTATGGTAGATTATTTTTTTTATGAAAATTCTAATTTAAATATTTTTCAAAATATTTGTATTCTGATGATTTTAAAAGATGCAGAGAGTCATTTTGAATCAAAAAGCTCTTGGTAGTAAACATTCTAAAGGCATTGGTTTTCGAGTTATTTCTAATTTAAGCTCGAAAAATTATAATTATTTAGGAAAATACACGTTTTTCTTAATTTGTCCGTCGTTCTCCAGCAAAAACCATACGTTCATTGGAATACTTGTTCTACTAGCCTTCATGTTTTGCGCTTTTCTGGTGATATTGATGTCATGGAATAGGTAACGTCAACTATTCTATACCAACGTGTGTTACTTGGGGGTTTTTGGACTACAATGCTTCGAATAAAACCTATGCCAAAAGGCATACGCCCTTTTAGAATGTAACTCATGGGTATAAAAAATCTCTCCACATGTGAAAAATGCTCAGTTTGCTAAGCCAAATACGTGTGCAAAGTTTCATTCAAATCAAAAATGGTCGATATTCGACCATAGGTCATTTGGCGCGATCTTGCTCTAATACGACTACCCTAGGTTTTGACCTGAAGCCAACCTAAATGTAGTCAAAACTACGGCTTTGCCGCGCCTATGCTGTTGCAATGGTTTGTATGTTACATATTTTCGGCTCCATTTTCATTTCGAACCTACCGTGGTCCCAAAATGCTTTGTCATATGCCCCTTTTTATTCGCTTAATTTTGACCCTGTATTGACCCAATAGAATATAGAAAGGTATAAAGGTGGTTTGAGTCTCAGGTTTAAGGGCTTCTATTTTGTCAACAATGATGTCGTAAAACTCCAAAAACATTGCGGAAGGAAAAAACCAAGGGACTGGCACGGTAGCTTTCTGGCGTAACGAACATCTATTTCTGTTTCATTCATCAGAAAACCATTTTGTCTGCCGCCAAAATTTGCTTAACTTTATTTTTGAAATAAACTGAATATATTATGTATCACATAGAATTAAAATAATATGCTTAACATTGTGGGAATTGCTCAAAATTATCAGAATTGCAATCAATAATTGCAGACAAAATTTGGTTGTTTTGCCCGAATCAACACAAGAAAAGGTTAAACTGTTCATTTTTCGGGTGCCAGTGCCAGTGTTGTTAGTAACGCGTCAAATGTATGGTAGCTGACAGCGATGCCATTCCCGTGAAATAAAACAATGTTCGGTAGATTTTTGCACAAGTTCTGAAGTTTCAAGCTGAAAATGCATTCCTGCGCCATTAAACAATGTGGAATACCGTTTTAAATCACATTTGCTCGTTGTTCAAAATTCAAATCACAATCAAAAAGCACGTGTTTTTGTTTATTTTTCGTTACTAGTACAGACAAATGTCTTCTTCTTCCTCACCTGTATATACCTTATTGGTATTGACCTGGCGTGCTGCCCGAAGCGCACCTAAAATTTGCCAGTAAGGGTGCAAGAATAATAGGACTGTTGCTACACATCCATGCATAGCATCTGTTGGGCACACATTGCAGATTTGTCGGCGTCCATAAATTACGTAACGCTCATAGGGGGAGGGGGGTTTCCTTGAGCGTTACGATTTGTTACACAGCGGAGGGGGGAGGTGAGTTCAGCGTTACGTAACAAAAAAATCTCTGGAGAGACTCTCCAAAAACGAGCATTTTTATCAAGCAAATCCTTCTACAGCTTCTAGGTGTTGGCGTTACGTTTAGTCACATATGGGGGGTGGGTGTCCAAAAATTGGGTTTTTTTACGTTACGTAATTTATGGATGTCACCTTTACCATTTGTGTCCGTTGCACAGTTGCAGGTCTCTGAGCAAAAGCCGGAAAAAAACCAGCCTTTCTCATTCAAACTTATTATTTGTAAAAATAGATTTACATGAACGCTTCAATCCAATAAAGGGGGAATAAACATTCTCTCTTTGGGTTCTAAAATATTGATGTTGTAATTGAATAAATAAAATATAAAATATGAAATTTGACGTAATGTTAGTGGCTAAGAAATAGCGAAATAAAAGAAATGACTCTTAAATTCGAACAATTTAATCACGAGCGATACCGGGAACGTTCAAATAGTACGATACCACATTTAAATTATTTGAGGCCACATATATTGATCAATGTAGGTATAGTTTTAAATAGTCTTGGAATTTCTTTTCTTTCTATAACTTTTGAACCACATATCAAATTGTTATGAAGTTTGTGATTTGTTAGTTTGAGAGATGAATCGTTCGTATGACATTAGTTATGTTCAAATATGTCGTGCAATCTTGGAGATAATAGACTTTCGTTGTTTCAACAATTTAATACATAACGGTTGCATAAGTTCGATTATAATCAAATGAAATGGGAACGTATAGGGCAGTCAAACTTTGAAACCACGTGTTCAATCATAATTCATTAGCTAACCTTTAACTAGCCCGTTCATCTTATATCAATGTTGTTCAAATCGATGGTGTAGTTTCTTAGATAATGAAGTTTCGTGATTTTCACATTTCGATACATTACAGATGAAGTTACAGTTCGATTACAGTAAAATTCAATAGGGTGTTACGAGGCAGCTAGACTTTTCATTTGACACTAATTTTGTTGAAATCGGTTCAGCCATCTCTGAGCAAAGTGAGTGAGTTTAAGTATTCTTCGGAATATGTTTCTTTTTATAGCTAGATTTCACATTTTTAAACATAACAGGCAAAGTAAGAGTCCGATTGTAAAACAAATCAATAGGATTTTATGGGGCAACTGGACCTTCCATTAGACACTGATTTTATAAAAATCGGTTCAGCCATCTCTGAGAAACATGATGGAGATTAAACAGTCTCCAGAACACGTTTCTTTCCATAACGTTTGAACCACATGTTCAATTTGTATAAGATTCAAAAGTAAGGGGTTTTTAAGGTAGCCCGTTCATATAAAACCAATTCCGTTCAAATCGGTTGTGTAGTTTTTGAGATAATGATGTTTCGTGATTTTTACAT
The DNA here is from genome assembly GCF_029784165.1 of Wyeomyia smithii. NCBI lineage: Eukaryota > Metazoa > Arthropoda > Insecta > Diptera > Culicidae > Wyeomyia > Wyeomyia smithii. The sequence goes on along the minus strand of NC_073696.1, from coordinate 169,605,104 downwards.
TTTGATACATAACCTCTAAATTAAAAATCCGATTACAATAAAATTTAATAGGGTATTATGTGGCAACTAGACCTTTCATTTAAGAATTCGGCCCTTTGGAGCACTTTTGTGTGTGTGTGTGTGTGTGTGTGTGTGTGTGTGTGTTTGTGTGTGAGTGTGTGTGTGTCTGTGTGTGTATCTGTGTGTGTATCTGTGTGTCTGTGTGTGTGTATGTGTATGTGTGTGTGACGCTCTCCCAATCTCATTCAATTTTCTCAGAGATGGCTGGACCGATTATCATGAAATTAATTACAAATGAAAGGTCTAGATGCTCCATAAGATCCTATTGAATTTCATTGTAATCGGATTTTTAGTTCAGATGTTATGTTTCAAAACGTGAAAATCACGAAACATCATTATTTCAGAAACTTTCCAACCGATTTTAACAAAATTGGTTTTAAATGAACGGGCAATCTAAAAAACCCTATAGATTTTTTTTTGCAATCGGACTTCTACTTTGCCTGTTATGTTTAAAAATGTGAAATCCAGCTTTGAAAAGAAACATATTCCGAAGACTACTAACTTTTCTCAGTCATGGCTGACCCGATTTCCATAAAATTAGTGTCAAATGAAAGGTCTAACTGCCTCATAACACCCTATCGAGTTTCACTGTATTCGGTCTATAACTTTGTCTGTAATGTATCAAAATGTGAAAATCACGAAACTTCATTATCTCAGAAACTACACAACCGATTTGAACAATATTTGTATCATATGAACGGGCTAGTTAAAGGTTAATAATTGAATTTTATAATGATTAGACACTTGGTTCAAAAGTTGTGAAAGAAACATGTTCCGATGACTTTTAAAATTCACTCGTTTTCCCAAAGATCGCTGGACTAAATTCAACAATATTAGTGTCAAATGAAAAGTTTGGCTTTCCTATGGGCTCCCATTTCATTTGATTATAATCGGATTTTTACTCCAACCGTTATGTATTAAATTATAAAAACAACAACGATTTAAAGATTACACGACTCATTTGAACATAACAAGTGTCATACGAACGAGTTGTCTCTCAAACTTACAAGTAACAAATTTCATAGCAATTTGATATGGGGTTCAAAGTTATGAATTATTTAAAACTGCTTTGATCGAAACATGTGGCCTCAACAAAATTTAAATTTGGTATTGTGCTATTTGTACGTTCCCGGTTTTGCTCGTGATTGAAGTGTACGAAATTCAGAGTCATTTCTTTTATTTCGCCTCAGCACAAATTATTACTTTTATTTATTAATAATTATTGTTGATATTTTTCATTCTTTACATCATTTTCTATTTTATGCTTTTTTTGTTTCTCTTGTATCTTTTTGTCTTTTTCCTAGAAAGGTATTGGCCCTGACGACTGGTTTGGTTTTCACTTGCGAAAGTGAAGGAGGGAAATATTTTTGCTTTTGTTTTCACACATAAATTGACAATTGCATATGAGAATTCGCGTTGGTGCGAACAGCCTTAAAAATCTCTTTTACTTGTGTTAGGGCCATCACTGGTAAAACCGAAGGTATAAAAGTGGTCCAGAGAGCTGAGCATTTTCTGTATGTGTGTGTGCAACTTTTCAATCTCACTCGATTTTCTCAGAGATGGCTGGACCGATTTTCACAAAAATTTTTTCAAATCAAAGGTCTAGTTGCCTTCAGTTTTCATTCAAAATGTGAAAATCGCGAAAGTTCATTACCTCAGAAACTACACTTTCGATTTAAACAAAATTGGTTGCAAATGAACGAATCACCTAAAAACCCTTGACTTTTGAATTTTATGAAGATTGGACAGGTGGTTCAAAAATATGGAAAGAAACGTGTTCTGGAGAGTTTGGTTGTTTCTCAGAGATGGCTGAACCGATTTCCACAAAATTAGTGTCAAAACGAACGGACTAGTTAAGGGTTAACTAATGAAATATGATGATTGAACACGTGGTTCAAAAGTTGTGAAAAGAATGTCATATTTGAAATGGAAGAAAAATCCTACTATAAATAACCGAATCTAAAATCATATTTAATCGAATGATATTTAATCGATTCCAACCTAAATATAAGTACAGTGACGTTTCGATTGTACCACGATCAAAAACAAATTTCGCGTCATATATTTGAAACATACACATTATTTGTATGTGTTAATGTATGTTCATATGTGCTTGAATGTCATGTTTTAAATGTTAGGTATGGTTTCACTGTTGACTACCAAAAATTTGTTATCTAAGATGAAAAATAAATCCAGCAAATATTATCAAGGTGTTTTTTTCTCTCTGAAAATTGAAGTGTTCGTGTAAAACTATTTTAGCAAATACTAAGTTTGGATGAGAAAGGCTGGCTCATGCTTAGGCCGATCATGCCTAAAATTGGCATAGGGGAACCGCTTTATATTCATCTCAACACCTATATTCATCTCATCGCTCTTATTTGTCCAATTTGCTGTAAAATGTTACGTTATTTTCAAATAAAAATAATTTTATTTTTACCTCTCGCTTCAGTCGCGTTGTCGGAAGTTTTGCTTTGCAGAAAAATAGTAAAAGTTGACGGTAAATTCGACTAGTAAGAACGATGAGATATAAGTGTTAAAATGAATATCGGAGTGGTTTCCCTACTTGTAATTTATCGAAACACTTGATACCCCGTTCACACTACACCGCATATCACCTGTTATCAGGCGATTCGTGCTATCGAGGCCATATCACCATCCATATTACCTGATATCCCATACAATTGAGCTCTCATCGGATATCATCTCGGCTACATGATAGCCATATCATGTAGCCGAGATGATATCCGATGAGAGCTCAATTCACGTTGCATGCGAAAAAGAAGGACGGAAATATTTTTGCTCTTGTCATCCCGCACATTTTGACAATTCATACAGTATAGAATAAAGATTAGGTGGATTGGGACGGATGGAACTTATAACAGTTTTGAGCACTCGAGCTAAACTTCGAGAAAAAGTATTGATATCATGATTCTGCTTGCCCCTTTTTACTTTATACGATCTTAAAGTTATCGAAAAAATAAGCTAAAACATGCTATAACTTTGTAAGGGAAAGTCCTGGAGATGTGTGGCCTTCAACAACAACGTGTGTTTTGTATGTCTAAATGCTTGTCTAGAATAACGTTTTCTTGTAAAATGTAACTAACAAAAGTTAAGTGCAAAAAAATTAACTTTTAAGTAACTTTTACAGAAAATACTCTGTACCGAAAAAAGATAGGATTTTCATTTGCTTAGCAAATTCCATATTTTTTTACGTTCTAAAACTTCGCCGAACAAACCATTCCTTTATTTCTTAACACAAAAAAGTTAGTATTTTTGATGTATGAAAACCTACTGTAACATATGCTCGCCGTACTTTTATATGGGTGAATTGGGACAAATGGAACCTAAAAGAGTTTATAGTACTTCAGCTTAGCTTCAAGGAAAAGTATTGACATCATGATTCCACTTGCCTCTTTTTAACCTATACGTTGTAAGAAGTTATCGAAAAAATAAGCTAAAATATAATATAACTTTGTAAGGAAAAGTCCTGGAGATTTATGGTCTTTGGCAAAAATGTGTGTTTTGTATGTCCTAACAATTTCTCCGACTAACACTTTCGTGTAAAATGCAACTAACAAAAGTTAAGTACAAAAAACTAACTTTTAAGTAAGATCCACGTAATATACTTTATAACTTTGTAGCGAAAAAAGATAGGATTTTCATTTGTTCAACAAAGTTTCATATTTTTGAGTTTTTTTCAATTTTGCTGAATAAACTATTCTATTTCTTTCCATAAAAAAGTTATTTTTTTATTTTTAGTATAGTAAACTTTTCATATTTTTTGACAATTTGCGATGATGTGGGTCATTCATGCAAACAATTGTTCCGAAGACACTTTTAAGCTAGAATGAAGGTGAAAGGCGCTATGGAATTAAGTTCCACTTTTTGCCTTATTCGACCACTGTGCACTGTGCAGTGCTGAGAATGAGCATTTTCAAAAAACAAGTTCCGTTCCGGGTCTTTACAGGTTAGTTGAGAGAATTCGTTATCGATATTGTTATTGGCACATTTTGCATATGTAGGATAAGTACAACGATACACCGTGCCCCAGTGCTGAGTCGAGAAAATTTCCAGCTCGAAAAGATCCTCGACTCGATCGGGAATCGAAACCGATATCACGACCGTGTGGGAGAGCTAGCCGACCGACATTGCTAACCACAGCATCACGAGGACCGGGTACTCCCCAATCGCACATGAAAAATAACATTGGCTCTCTCAGAATTCATCAAATCGGTTTTCAGCGTTTTACTAAGTTTCTTGGTATACATAGCGCTCCAAAATGGATGCTAAACCTGGTTTACGATTTAGCCGCGAAGGCACCAGATAGAAAATTTGTGCCATTGCAATTTTTCATATAATTTCATGTTCTACAACTTTGTCGAAAATTGCAGAGCTCTAGCATACTTACTTTTACTTACTTACTTTTATGGCGACAAATCATTAAGATCCTATGCCGAATCCAGAATACGTTTTCACAAAACTCGGTCTTGGGCTGCTACTCTCCAGTCTCCCCTTACACCCGCTGCTCTGGCATCCTCGTCGACAGCGCACATCCAGCGCGTGCGCGGTCTGCCTCGCAGTCTAGCATACAAGAGGAAAAGGTTAGTACGCAGCAGGGCTCTACATTTTCGAAACAAAACAATGAAACTGATATACTCGCGCTGTTATTTCGATTCGAACAGTTTCATTTTCCCTTGATTCCTTTCGGCTACTATCAACGAATCACTTCTTTCTCTCTTTCCCTCTTTCTTCTTTCGGATCATTTCAAATGAAACTAATGACTATTTCAATCGACGGAGAGAGTGACGGAGGAAGAGACTTTATTCTTTCCTTCAGCGTCTCAATTGAAATTAGCACCGCATCGCGTCGTTTGATGGTAGTTTTCTAATACTGCAGGCCGTAGTTAGAATGGCAATGGCATCCAATAAATACGTTACGCAAGTTCCGATCAATATTTCCTTCCTTTTTCCTATATATATATACTGTATGAAAGCCTTCTGTCTCCGTCAGCGCTCATTGCCATTTTCAATTGAGATTCGTCATGTGAGAGTGATAGTGATAATCTCCGCTTTCAATTGTAAAGCGTTTGTCTCAATTGAAGGCCCTTCAGTTGTCAGAATCACAGCAAGAGCTTTCGACTGTGCGTCATGTGACTCACGAAGTGCTCGAAAATGATACAAAAGCTTTTCAATAGAAAGCGACGGGTCAAAGCGTCACTATAACCTGATAATTTGAAAATGACTTTGTCAGGCTCTGGTACGCAGCGCCACTTTCACGGCATTATGTGAACTAATCCATATTTAACTATTCCAAGAAACTTTGTAGAGGACCAGCAACCGATTGAATGAACTCTGGATTTCATTCCTGGCTCAATGTGCATTGGTTTATGTAATTTCTGTTACAACGATCTCAATTGTTCGATCTACAGTTTTGCTTTGATTTATCATTATATTTATTTTCCAGGGTGTATTCGTTTTGTGTATCCATAAACATCTCTTCCATCGAAGCTGCGCAGAAAAATTAATAATGAATATTGAATGCATTTCTAATGGAACTAACGCTCAACAAGTCTTGAGCTGCCCCCATTGTGGTACGAAGAATGTTGCTCATAACTACATAGTTGAGCCGTGTAATACCCCGGCATCTATTCGTTCAGATCCTTCCGAGTAAGTAGTAATTTTAAATTATATGAGGTATTCATTTTGGATTTTATTTCAGTTATTTATGCACCGTAATATCTAGGTTGACCAGACGTACCGTTTTAAACGGGACGTACCGTTTTTTGTCTATTCCAAACAGTCCCGTATTTTTGCCATTTTGTGCTGTTTTTTTGATACTATGAAAAAATTCCGAATAAAACTTCAATTTACACAGAGTCCGTGACAGTTGCAAACTCCGTTGGAGTCTAATATTTCACGAGAAACAATGTTTTAAGCTGCCAGGAATTTGTTAAAGTTACTTAGTATCTTGTTCAAATTTTTCAAATATCTATCTAACAGAACCCATTTATCCCAACACTAACATATTTTTCTTCATGGTTAGACAGCACAGATTTTTTTAGATGTTCAGGTTTTTTTTTCAAAGAAAAATACAAATTTAAGTGTGGCAACCCTTTTTGTCAGTGTAGGCACTCAAGTTGAGCAACTTTGCAAAGCATTTTTTTAATAATTCATCTAGACTACCATTTAAAAAAGTTTTCATACTTCCATACTAGTTCATACTTTTTTTTAAATTGATATATTTGAAAGACAGCAAGAGCTGCATTCAATTTTTTAATATTTTCAAATGAAAGTTCAGAAAATTTTCTAAAAGCTATCCTTCAAAAACATAAAAAAACAATTTTTTTTTTATTAATCGATCAATCAAAACGTTCGAAAACTTGACATTTTTAAAAGGCAGTGTAGATAAATTTTCTAAAAAGAGTATGTATCGCTCAGTTTTGGAAACCCGTCCAAGTATTGCAGAGCAAAAATATGTTTGTCCGGTCGTTTTATTATCATAACAATACATTATATTTAATCTACAGAAGTATAACAAAGCTGTTTTGTCCGCTATCAGCTGAAATCGCACTAAATGAGATTGAAAATTATGCCTGGAGGTAGCAAATCATTCGCATTTTGCAAACGTGCAAACGTGCACACATACGAACTTACATACAAAAAGCAAAGCCTTGGTGCTACATTCTGTATGGGAACTCGACCTTCTGTTTATTATACACAGACTTCGCAGCCAACTGTTAAGTGTACAGAAAAATTGCGGGGCTAGCACTACGTTCCTACTGACCCTAACAGTCTCTCCCGAGCCGAGACTCGCACCTACGACGGCTGGCTTGTTAGGCCAGCATCGTACCTCGAGACCAACTGGGAGACTAAACGAACTTACATACACACACATATAAATAAACATGCATTCTCATACGAGTCTATGCGCACAAATGAAGATTGATATTATTTTGGTATGCGATAACTGCGAGTGAAATGTTTTTTGTTTCAGGTCGGCTGAGGCCGCTCAAGGGATTTTTGTTTACAGGTTATTGCTCGCAACGAAACATTTTAGTTTAAAACCGTGCTGCCCATCATTATCGAAAGCTATGTTGAAAAATAGTTGAAAAGGTAGTTTATAAGACACGAGTGCACAGTAAACGTAAAATACGACAGCCTGTCTGAGGAAGGTTTAGGTTTATCTCTATAACCGGCACCGGTGACAACAACGAACAACAGCCAGACTATTGAAAAGGACTGTGGTACGACACTATACTGACGACTGTTCTCTCTTTTTACCCTAACAACCTCATGAATCTTGTGTTGCACACGACAACTAATTCTTGCGAATGTATTTTGTTCGTTCGGACATGACAGCCAAGTTTGTTCATTTTGAGGATGTCCAGTCTGCTGATCGCATGTGGCTGTCATCGACTCGCTCTCCTTTGTTTCTCCTTTTTCTTAGGCCGGCGCTATAATGAATATGAAGCAAATCGTTTCATAAGCGTTTCTAGTGTTGCAATTATTCCCTACGTAAGAAAAAACGTGTTTCGCATCATCTCGTTTTCTTTAAAGCAGTGACGTTACTTCCGTGAATTAAAATCATCTGATATCCCGCTCGGATTCCTGCCGAAGGATGTCGGGGATTATAGGCTGTCATAAGCGACAGCTTGGAAGAACCCACAGTCATAAGGAGATGAACAAGAACAGCCCGTTTGACATTGCATGTGTGTGCTGTCGTCAGTGGCTGTCGGGCCGTGTGCCGAACGTACGGGGAGAGCTGTGCAATACAATGAGATCCGAATTTGTTTAAAATTTGCTGTTACGAACAGACAGTCATTTTCAGAAGCCTGGCAACAGCAGAAGCTAAGTGCAGCTATGCAGTTTAATTCGCTGCCGTATCCAGAACCAGAATAAAGTTGAACTGTTTTAAGGCTGTCTTTTGTATCAAATTGCACTGAGATATCTTAAATTAGGGAATGGATACGAAGAGGCGATAGAGACGAACGAGACTAACCAGAGGTCGAAATCTGCGTTTCAACAAGGCTTAACAATTTTCAATAGTACACGTAACAGTTGGATGGTGCGGAACAATTGTGTAAAGTTTGCTCTTGTGTAATTTTGGAACCAGTACAACGAATGTGACGTCTGCCAGTCGTCGTAGATTCGAGTCTCGGCTCGGGAGAGACTGTTTGTGTCAGTAGGAACGTAGCGCTAGCCCCGCAATTTTTCTGTACACTAAACAGTCGGCTGCAAAGGCTGTGTATAAATAAAAAGAAGGTCAAGTTCCGAATCGGAATGTAGCACCAAGGCTAGCTAGACTACAACGAATGTGACATTTGATGCTCTAGCGTATTGTCAATGTATTAGACGGCTCCATAACATTACCCATATAAAGTATTAACCGGTGCTAGTATCATCATGATACTTTGTACTTGTATAGGTAATATTTTCCATAAGGCTGCTATCGTTAAAGCAGTGCAGCCAGTAATTAATACTGATAATTTTGGTGCTAACTAGATTAATGCAAACATTACCTGACCGAATCACTTTTTATCAATCCGGTAATTTAAAATAATCATAAAAATTAAAAAATGAGTTTATTCAAAACGTTTCCAATTTAACGATGACTCTGGTATTATTCATATGCATTCGGATCCACGTTACTGGCACCAGCGTCAGTAAATCATGTTGCAACAAGGCTCGCTATTGGCTGTTTCGGTTGCTGACGATATGTACGAGCCTTTGATACGCACCGGCTGGCGAATGTAACCAGCGGTTTTTTGCGCGTCCCAGAATTTATCGTTTGCCCGAAACCGAAGTCTACCAAAACATCACGATTTTTGTGTGTCTGATTTAAATTTTTGTCAATGTATTAATTTCGGTTGCATTATGCATTTAACACACTATTTGTGCAAAGCCAGAGTAATCGCTGCAAGTTTTGAGAGGACGCATAGGTTGATGAAGGCTTGATTTTTTGCGTGTGCGATAGTTCGCATAATCAAATCACGGTTTCCGGATAGTGCCAATAAAGTAATAAAGGAACAATAAAACCAAGAATTTTTTGTAATGTGATATGTGACCGGTACCAGAGACAACAAGATATTCTACTGCATCCGATAGCACCTCTCGATACCGTGTCCGGGATTAGGATGCAGTGGAGCACCTAAAAATTGATTGCAATGAACAATGACAATGAACAACAGCAGAAGCCCGTATGCAGCTATGTTGTTTTACTCGCTGCCAGCACAAGAATAAAGTTGAACACTATCTTTTGTATCGAAATGCCCTGAAATATTACAGACCTAAGGGAGTGACTACAGAGAAATGTAGAGCATTCTAGGTTAACTAGGTATAATATTCGTCGACCATGTTAGGGCAGGGAAAGCATTAAGTGACCAATCGGAGGTCAAATTCTGCATTTCAAAGAGGCTCTATACTTATTATTAGTACAATATTAAACATGACATTGCGCGTATTGGTGAACGCATAGTTGATTTTCCAATTGATTGCAGTATGAACTAGAGAAATGCGCTGGAAACTGACGTCCGCAGTCAAAAACGAACAGTAAATAAAAGCTAGATTTCAAATATACGGTTTTGCGAAGTTTTTGTCTCTATCAGCAACGCTTTGGCGGATGATAGAAAAATCTCAACTAGGTAATTCAATAATGATTTTGCAGCACTAAAAAGTACTATTTCCTGTTTCACAAAAAAGGTTGGGCTGCGTTGCATACTGTTTGTAGGTATACATACAAACAATGCGCGTGAAGTACATTAGTTTTCGGTCAACTGTATAACCGTCAACAAGATAGCACCGAAGACAAAGTTATACTTCCGTTCCGTTAGCTGCTGCTTGGAGAGCTAGCCCTGTCCGAAGAAACTAAAATTGTTACGAAACACATTAGCTTCAAGTAAACTGTTTCATTTCTCCAGCAGAGTACAAATTACAATCGACCACAAACACATTCTTGAAGCAATAGTGAATTTTCTTACCTTTCAAATCATGACATGTGCAGTTTTACATTTCGTAGGTTTCGTGAAACACTAGCACAACTCAAAATTTTGCGTTTTTTTTTAGTTTTTAATAGCAACCATGCCAAATACTGCAAATTTTCCTCTCAGGAAACCTCATTCCTCCTGGCAAGTACGAATTACAATCGGCCCTTCTCAGGGCTATAAACTCGTTTTTGAAGCAATACTGATTTATTCTTACCTTGCAAATTATGAAATGTGCAGTAACAAGTGATGAAAAATCTCAACTACTTCAATTACATAGTTTTGGGTCGCCAAAAAATGCCATTGTGTTTCACAAAAAACGAGAATGTAATTTTACGCTTGTTGCAAGTGTTTGGCGAGTGGCAGAAAAATTTCAACTACTTAAATAACAAAATTTTAGGGCACCAAAAAGTGGCAGTGTACAGTTACAAAACTGGCAAATTTGTTCAATTCATTATCATTTTGGATTGCCATTCGCCGATGATTTTAACTCTCACGTTTTTTCTAGCAGAATTTTCTGCCATTTTCAGTAATTCTGCAGCCTACCAAAAACTCCATGAATCTCGCCAGATAGACTGGTACTTAAGCACCAACATCAGCCAGAAATGAAAATCCGGCTTTTCTTTCTTCGCCATGATCACCGCCCAACGTCCGTAACGAACCGGTAGTCTTGGAAAGACTACTACATACACTGGGTTCTTTTTTTACTCGACTTGTTTTTACGTGATTTTATATTACACGATTTTTTTTCACGGGGTATGTGATATCAGAAACAGCATATACACAAAAACACATACACCCATACTCACACGCATACATACGTACGCACACATCACGGACGCATTTATCGCATAAAAAAAGAATCCAGTGTATAGCACAAATCGTGCATTCCTGGTCAACTAGGTAAATTATATCGACCGTGTTAGGGAAAGCAAGCATTAAGCGGCCAATTAGATTTTCAATAGTCGGCCCGATAGCCCTGGGATGTGCTAGTGACCGATCACATAAACAAACAATTTCCAATAGTACAATAGTTCGAATAATCAAATTACAATTTCCTGTGTTTAGGCGAGTGCATTGATGATTTTCTAATCGATTGCTGTAAGAATAAGGAAATTGGTTGGAAACTGACCGAGTTTCAAACGTTTGAAAGTGGGCAACTTTCATGACGCTCGACGTTTTCGGTTTTCGCAATTGAATCCCTGTATATGTTGCCGTAAGACGTATTCTGTCTTGTATTGGTACGCGAATCGGTGAAGCAGAACAGCAAAGGTCAAACAACAATAGATTCAATATGAACAGCTTACGAAGGAAGTCGGTTTCCCGTTTGTATAACGGAACGAAGTCACCTGGCAAAAAAGCCTGGATGTAAGAGTAATGCTAGTCGATTCCAAACAAAACCTAGCCAGAAAATTCCCATCTGCTACTACCACTTTTATAATTAGTATAAATACCGGGAGCGTTTGCCGGGTAAAATTTAATGAACTAAAACCGACCGATAAACGGTACGTACACACAAAACTGTTCCTATATTTGATATCGCGTACGTACCAAAAACTGTTCAAATCACACAATACATCGAAATTTCGCTTTAAATCAATAACAATCCTCTAGATGGTGAAAAAAAAACAATTCAACAAAATACAATACAATTACAATTTGTTTTGTGTTGATGATGATGATAATGGTGATGCGGCGGGATTACACCGAAACTACACCCTATGTGGTACTACTGTCAAAACGCATATAAAAAATGACAGTAGCACGTCGGGTGTAGTTCTGCTATAGTCTGACCGCAAAAAAGAATTCGGCAAACGTAATTTTAACCGATATACGACCTCTAATGTAAACATCTACCTGCAAGAAGTTGCACTACATCGGCAGCTCTCGCTTTTTGGCACAATCATGCAAAAAAAATTGACGAAGAAAATCTTAGCAAAGTTATTCCGTACTCTAGCGTTTTTCTCAAAAAATAAAGTTTTGTATCTGTAATGCGTTTTACCTTTTTTATTTTTTTACATTCCAATATATTTTTGCACCTTTAGTTGTAAAAGAAAAACTCACTATTACTCTCTTTTATTTTTAGGAATTCCAAACAACCCAAAAGGCGATAATCATGGAACTTCAAATGTAGATGCTAAACAAGTAGATAATCGTACTCAAAATATATAATTGTGTAGAAACTCATCTGCATAAAATAATTTCAGTTATTTATTTTGTTATGTTAATATTGATCTTGTTGCAGAATAGTTTGATTTTACTACGTCAGTAGTAGGCTACATTTTTGTGTTTCTTACACAAAATCATGGACTCAAACAAAATTTGTTATGAAAATGCTTGCGTTTTCTTCGGAGTTCGGAATAAGGAATATTGAGAACTACTTTTGTAGTAGAATCAAACGGAAACACAACCTATTCTCAATATTCAATTCCATTCTACTGAGACGCTCAATGAGAAACTTATTTGATATTTTTAGGGATTGTTCGCTTCATATTATATTGACATTATTGGAGATATGTCTAATAGTTTGAGCATAATCATAATCAATGGAAAGGTTGTTATGTTTAGAGACGAATATTCACTTCTATGGCATCGCGCCATGTTTCAAGGGCTAGCATCTCAACGAATGTGTAAACAAGATAGCATATCACCACCACTTTTCATACACCTTTATTCGCGTTGACGGTGTTGCTAATATTTGTTTGGTTTTTGCGTGCGAAAAAGAAGGAAAGAAATATTTTTGCTTTTGTCATCGCGCACATTTTGACAATTACATAAGACAGTTCACATAAGTGTGAACAGCCTTCAAAAGCTTTTTCAACGCGAATAAACCACCCCTATGGCATCGCACCAGGTTTTAGGGGTAACATTTCAACGTAAGTGTAACGTAAGCATTTCACCACCACTTCTCATACATCTTAATCTGACAGCTGACAGCGGATATAAATGAGATTGAGCCCAGGACATGAGTTCATTGTCATTCACTGTTATTCGGTATAGGGATGTCAATAGCTCGGAATAAACCAAATCTGACAGCTGACAGCGGGCACAAATAAGTTTGGGCCCAGAACATGAGATCATTGTTTTTTTTTTGTATTCTCGCTTATTTTCCGTCGGTCTAGTTCCGCCACTGTTGTCGCCAATCACCGACGCCCAGGGAGGCGACTCCACACCCAGGACCCTCACTCACGACACGTTTATTAACGGACCGGCGCCAACGGCTTTACTTCCCCATGCGATGGAAGGCGTGATCCCGGAGATTTTTCGCCTCAGAAAATCTCCCGGTGTCGGCTAGGATTGAATCTAGACCAGCTGGGTTGGTTGTGAGTGGATCACGCCACCTCACAACCATCGACACCTATGTCGGCGGTGGGATTCGAACCCAGGCGTCGAGCGTGGTTGGCGCAGACGTTACCAACCACACTAGGCCCCCGCTATGAGATCATTGTTGTAGGGTTATATTATCCAATTAGTTGAAAATTGTTGTCGACTGGCGATAATTGATTTTACTCTATTTTACTCATGCCGCACATTATACCTTGCGTCGCAAATAGTGCGCTGTATAGCGCATCTGATGTGCTATACAGCGCTCTACTTCCCACGCAAGGATATTTAAAGTCGCAGCGAAAAGTCGCGCGCAACGAAAGTCGCGATTTCGATTTAGTGCTGCGACGTTAATAAATTTATAGGCGCGAGAGTGAGAGAGCTCTCGAGTAATAAGAACTGGTGAAGTCAGTCGATAATGAACTAGCGCTTGGATCGGTTGCAAATAAAGTACCGCTAACGAAGTCTACCCGTGATTTCTAACAACGCTTGAGAACCTAGTCCCTGGGAAGAAATGAGAGCGGAATTAACTGTCGTAGCAAGTGTGAGTCCGACCAAAACCAAAGCACCGCAAGTTAAAAAAAAGAGAGAGAAGAGAAGCGAATATGAGCACACAACAAGGCCGATGGACTATAGCAAGAGAAGCTTGAGTCTAGCATCTACACAACGAAGGGTAAATAAATTAGTTACTTTAGCCCGCGAAAGTATGCCTCGCCTCGTGTTCTCGTCTAATGGCTGCCGCAAATACCTCTTCGTTGAAGTGTGATATCCTCCACCCGCGAGGAGCTGGAGTGTTAATTCTACTCGCCACATGCGGTCTCGTTTTTGTAGACTGTAAAAGCTACCAAACCAGTAAACCCTTACTAACACGCAGAGAATCCTGAGTAAGAATCCCCAGGATACCTTTAACTCGGTGACGGAATCGTGGAAGGAATCGCAAACACGATCCGGAGGATTCCCGCTCAGGATTCTCATTCAAGATTCCTAGAGCCATATACAGAGCATTCCGGAGGATTCTTTTTTCAGGAATCCTTTTCCAGGACGCTCACGAATCCAATGTGAGGAATCCTAGAGAATCTATGCGAATCGTATGTGTTCGTCGGGTGGTATTCAGTGAAAAGTGATTTTTTTTGCGTTTTATACTCATTTTTACACAATATTATGAACCACCTATCGATCTTTATACTCTGTAGGCTCGCGTCAGACCATCGACCGGTTCCCGTAGCAGTATATTCCCGACTGACTCATCGATCGTAGGGCAGTCTTACTTAAGGCAATTACCTGATTACCTGGGTTGTCCGAATGATTGTTCATCTTCTTTAAGTGGCTACTGTTTCTGACATAGATATTCCCATTATCATTAGATCTAATCTTTACCTTCCCTCCTTTGATCTCGACAATTTCGTATTCTTCTGCTCTGAAACGAGGTTCTAGTGATCCTAGTTTTAAGTTTTTCATGATAACGACATCGCCACACTGTAGTAAATGTGGTTTCGCTCCCCGGCGCTCATCTGATCGGATTTTATTTTTTTCTTTGAACATCATATCGTGATCTTTCGCTTCTTCCCATTCCAAAGTTGAGAAATCAAGTGACGGAATGACATTTTTCAACTCGCGACCAAACATCATCTGGCCGGGTGAGTTTCCGGTAGTTTCCTGCGGTGTATTGTGGTACATAAGTAAATAGTCTAGTAAGTAAATTCCCAGTCTGTGTCCTGAATGACGCCAATTTTCACCCGTTTTCCAATATTCCTCATCTGTCTCTCAACGGCTCCATTCTGTTCCAGCCAGTACGGAGTGGAGAGATTAAGGTGTATGCCATAACTCTTACAAAATTGTTTAATCTCTGACGACCTGAATTGTGGGTCATTATCGGCTGTAATCGAGCGAGGTACACCAAAACTTGCGAACATTTTTAACAAGGCACTGATTACTTTTTGTGACGTAGCTGATACGTTTTGTGGACGTAGCTGAGGTTCGATTTGAATAAAACGGCTGGTATAACACACCACTACCAATAGTGATTTTCCAGAAGGCAACCCTTCTTTAAAATCCATAGCCAAGTCTTGCCATGGTCTCGTTGGCACGAGCGAGTTATTGGATTAGGGTTTATCTGGCAATGAGTTCATCCTACAAGGTTTGCAGTTGTGCACGATTTTTTCCACCATTTTATCCATTTCCGGAAACCATACTTTTGTTCTAATGTGTGCTTTGATTCCCGTACTACCTTGATGCGCTAAATGGCCCAGCTGTACGATTTTTTTCTGTAGATTTTATGGAATAACTATTCAGTCTCCTCTTAGGATTAAACCTCCGTATTCGATTAGCTCATCTTTGATTGTTTTGGTTCTATACTGTATAGGAACATCGTCCCACACTCCGGATGAAAGCGCTTCCCGAACTTTGTTCAAATATCGTCTTGTAAACTCTTTCGCTCAACTTCCCCAATGGTTATCGCTACTGGCATCATTTCTTTCGCTAACCAGCTAACTATGTCCGTTTCTCCCGTATTTCTTAAGTCGCCTATTGAAAGTCGAGAAAATGTGTCAGCCAAATTTTTGTTCCCTGGTTCATATTGAACATAAAAATCAAATGATTGTAACCTCAGAATCCATCGCTCAATCCTTGCTGATGGTTTGGATTGAGCCCGATTGAAAAGGTATTGTAATGGTTTACAATCAGTGATGAGAACGAACCGTTTTCCATATAGATGTGTAGTTTCTCCATGGCCCACACTATAGCATAGCATTCCTTCTCTGTTTGACAATATTTTCTTTCATGGACGGCCAAACTTTTAGAAGCGCAATAAACTGCTCGAGACACACTGTTTTTCACTTGTATGAGGATGCAGCCGACTCCGATAGGACTGGCATCAGTGACTAACAATGTTTCATCTTTTGGATCGTAGAAACCTAGTGATTCCGCTCTGCCTAGTATAGATTTAATTTTGTCCAGTTCGTCACAGTGTGTTTGCTTCCAGATAAATGGAACACCTTTAATCAAAAGTTGGCGCATGTTCGATGTCAGTGTGGCTAAATTTGGGATGAATTTTCCCACAAAATTTATCATTCCCATCAGAGACCTTAGCTCAGTTATATTTTAAGGAGAACGCAGATCTAATATAGCTTGAATTTTATCTTCAGTAGGTTTTATTCCAACAGTGGAAACAACGTGTCATAGAAATATTACTTTAGTAACACCAAGCAAAGATTTTTCTTCGTTAATTTTAAAATTCAGTTCTTTGAGCCGTTTCAAAATTACATCCAGCGTTTTGTCATGTTCTTCATCCGTCTCTCCATGAACAAGAAAATCGTCCATGTACACTATAAGCCCGTAATATCACGAAATAGATTTTCCATTGCTCGTTGGAATGATTCTGGAGCAAATTTGATTCCAAACATTAAACGACGAAATCGGTTTACTCCGCTCCTGGAAGCAAATGTGGTAATCTTCCTGCTTTCTGGGTCTAGCTCAAAGTGGTAATAAGCCGATTCTAGATCGAGTTTTGAGAGTTTTGTAACTTTTTGGATTGACGCTATTGCGGCATCAATGTTGGGCATGGGGTAGTTTTCCCTCTTCACAGCTCTATTAGCTTCACGCATATCGACACACAGCCTAACTTTCCATCATTTTTACGAACTGGAACAGGCGGTGATACCCAAGACAATGGTCCCTCAGCACGTTCGATAATATTTTTATCAAGTAGTTCTTGAATGACCTGTTCAACACGTTGTTTTATATACTAGAAAACAAAATAACAATAATAAATATTAATCATTCATACCTGCTCAACATCCGCTTCCATGGCTATCGGCAATCTCCTAGCAGCCTGGGCTACCGGTTCAACAGTTGAATCGATTTGAATTTTAAGCAAAACGTTAGGAATCCTCGGGAATTCCTCAACTGGTGTTTTTGCAGACTCATTGATTTTATTCACGTTATATCCGATTTTCAATACTCCGAGAGCGAACGCGGTTGTTTCACTTAGTAGATTCGTTTGTCCTTTGGGTGCTACCAGAAAATGTGCCCACGCGCCATTGCCATCATTTGGGGTTTTAATTTCAGCTTCGAATGTTGTTGAAAATTGAATTTTTTCGGCAGACGCAAATGCCTCTTAATTCGGGCTGATTTCTGTAGCATTTCTTTCATTAATGATTTTTGCTTTATGTTTTTTTAGTTCACGGAATGTAGATTCTTGTAAGATATTCGCTGGGGACCCTGAATCAATAACCATACGGGTTCGCACGCCTCCGATATAGAAACTCAAAATTTCGGATCCTTCTTCCTCATAATCGTTATGAACGTGGAAAACCCCCTTACCTACATTTTGATCATATCGATCATCGATGATAGCTCGAATTTTGCGTTTTGAATCAATTCTACTGTGATGTTTCTCTGTTTTCCTTTTCCGGCAGCAATTCTTGAAATGACCTTTTGTTCCACAGTTGTGACACTTTGCTTCTGCTGCAGCACATTTTTGTATCTCTTTCGCTATGTGACCATAGCGCCCGCAGTTGTAAAACCTGGAACCGTTTGCGTTTGTCTTGTAGGAAACTGAAGGTTGATGGGCTGAAATTTTTTGGATTGTTGAATCTCCTCCTAGTCCCGATGAGTTTCCCTTATTATACTGTTTCGTTTGTTTTTGCACTTCTTCAATTGTTTTACCCAATATTATCGCTTCGGTTAGATCTTTTTCTTCCCTCAATAGTTTTTTTCTTAGCTCAAGACAACTACACCCCTCGATAATTTGGTCTACAACTATATCATCACAGTCATGAAATTTACATCGGTTAGCTTGTTCCTTTAATCTAAACACGAAATCTTCGAAACTTTCCTCAAGCTCTTGTTTGAGTGCTCGAAATTGATGTCTTTCGAAACGTTTGTTAAGTTGAGGTGCAAAGTATTTTTCAATAGTTACGACGGCAGATTCGTACAGAAGGATTCTCAATTCTGAACCGCCTTCCGTAGAGGGAACGCCAACTTGGACTTTATCAATTTTGTCATAATATGTCTGAAGCTCGATTCCTCCTAATACTAGCAATAGATTCAACTTTTCTTGGTCGTCTTCTACTCCGTTCGCGGTAAGAAACCGTTCGAAAGCTCTCCTTCATTTAAACCAATCGTTTCGAGGATCTGAACCTATCTTGAAAGCTGGCATAACAGCTGTATCTGTTGTCCGTAAGAGAGAACGCCAAGAGAAAAAATTAGAGGAAACTCAACGAATTTATTTGTATATCAGTCGTAAGATTTTCAAGAACATAACACATTTTATTATAGAACGATATGTGCAAAGCACCGCAGCCATAGCACGGAGCACAACATTCTGTCATATGGTATCGATACCATATTTATCAGTGTTATGGTGTACACATAGTTCCACACATTAACAGAATCAACCTACACGAAGTTTGAAGAACCAGCTACAAAAAATTGCACGAAGCGCAGCGCATTGCAATATACATATTTTCCTATAGGAATTGCACGAAGAATGACATCTCTCTTCTGTTTCTGTTACCCACATACAACGTAATCACGAAGATTTGCAATCGTTAATTGTATAATATATGCCGTTAGCTTATGGGAAATTTGCACCTCCATCTCTGTTATTCGTTCACGAAGTATAGCTCTGTACGAAACTGTCTTCTAGGAGGTTGATACACTCTGGAAACACACACTCTTCGTACGATCATCTTGCTGGTAAACTAGTTAAACTAATTTCACTCACTCGCATCTACTTTTTCTTATTTTTCTTTCTCGTTCAAGTACACATTGAATACACAAGAAGTGCGAGCCTATGATTCTGAAAAAGTTGCTTTATTGGGCGAGGTGTATTGAACATGGTAACATGCCGATGTATTTGTACCATAAGTGACATACAGCACAAACGGTAACGCCACCTTTCTTTTAAAGAAAGAAGGGAAAAAACGCCATCTTGCACATGGTGTCCCGTGTTCTCGTTTCACTTCGCACAGAACCCAAATTTTTCTTACTTCATTATTGTTACTTCAGAACTAAAACAATATCTTTCACACTATTCGAGGAGTTTTTTTTCTTTTCTGAAACTCCTATGTGGTTTCCTTACTCACCGATTTTTATTCTCGTCGCCATTTTGTATCGATCTTTATACTCTGTAGACTCGCGTCAGACCATCGACCGGTTCCCGTAGCAGTAGATTCCCGACTGACTCATCGATCGTAGGGCAGTCTTACTTAAGGCACTTACCTGACTAACACTCGCATGTCATTTGACTACATACTACTACATTCGCAGCTCCATAGCGATAGCCTATACACCACCCTATGTCGAAAAAATGAACCACCCTAATCAAACATAATGTATTCGATGCTAGTTATAGTGTATATCATTATACAGGCTATTTCGAGAGACTAGCGATCAATTTCATTAAATAAATTCTAAATGTTTTGAACTCCGCCTTCCACAATTGAAAAAACGAAAAAAGTCCCAGAGTCGATTTTTGCAAAAAAAAATTTTTTTCAGATGACACCAATTCTCGACGTTTCATGCGTTTTTGAGTCATTTGGCATCAAACAAAATTCGAAACCAACCAAACTGTTCATCTGCGAAAATTGAATTTTCTTTGATGTGTGACATCATCCTGTTAAGAATAATTCTCTGAAACAGTTTACTTATCGAAAAATGCAAACTCATTGGTCGATAACTTGGAACCAAGGTTGCATATTCAATTTTGGGGTGTCAATTCCATTCAATTGGCCGCGTGCCTATGCCTCGCTCCACAAGTACAATTTTGAACCATGATGTACGTCAAACTTGCGGTCCTTAAGTAATGCTACAAGTTTGTCTAAGAAAGCAATGGTCTAACTTTTATGCCTAAAGTATAAGAGCCCATATTCAGCGGGATATTCAGCCAATATACGCGGTGAATATCATAATATTCACCGCAAATATTGACTGAATATTGCACTGAATATGGGCTCTCATGCTTCAGGTACAAGAGTTAGAGCGTTGCACTATTCGACAATCTAATAGTTCTACTTAGGGACAACAAGTTTGTCATACATCATTGATCTAAATTGTACTAGTGGAGCGAGCTTTCGGCACGCGGCGAAAAATCACCCTAAAATTGCTTGCAACCTTGCTTGAAACTTGAAACCTCAGCTGAATTCTCATCCCGCTTTAAAATTGGAGTAATTTTCGCATTTTCCATAATTTTGGAAAATATGCAACTTTGAAACAGTAATTGGGTTGTTTAGCTATATCAGTTTTTTACATCATCTGAAAGATCTGCACTTTCTAAGTAAAACGTGATTTAAAAAAATTTCTATAGTTGTCCTTCGCTTTTATCACGATTTAAAACTGCTCGAAATCGCTACAATGACAGTTCGCCCATATACCAACTGTCATTGTAGCGATTTAGAGAGAATTTCTATTCTTTATTTAAAAATCGACGGTTAATGATATAAATTTTTGAAAAATCACGTTTTGCTCAGAAAATTACACTCTTTCAGATGAAATATAAAAATCGGAAACCGTGAATAGCTAAACAACCCAATTGGAGTTTTTTACTAATAATTCCATTGTGCTCTCGGAAAGATGTTTGATTAATATGTTAAAGATTCCATCGTTACCAGGTGGTGCCATATTTTTGAAATTGATTTAATCTCATTCAAGTTAGCCTTCTGCAATTTGTGAGGCTGGACATTGAGCTCATTTTTCTAGCTAACGGGTGACAACTAAAAACTTGGATTTTTTCTGCTGCTGTCAAAAATAGGTGGATGAAATTAAAGAAAAACTGACTTATTTCTCATGAAGATACATTTATTTTGCACTAGCAAAAAATAGTAAACATTTGAAAAAGGTCCGTTACCGGCCTTCCGACGAAGCTTTCTGATGATGCCGGAACAAGAACGTTGTACAGCCTGCAAGTCCGCTCTTCGAATGCGTCTCTTGATTCTGCCAATCAACTGTTCGCAAATCTTTCATTTCCAGTTATTTTTGCACCGAAGGGACTCAAAATCCCAAACAAATCTTCGATTGGACGACACTGAGGTAGATTCGTTGGGTTGCGTATATGTTCAGAAACTTTTGTGTTTTTTGACGTACTGTGACGATCTTTTCTCTAGCCTCTAGCTTTTTATCTGTATGGTGTTTTGGAAGAAAGGGAATCATAATGTTGTTCAAACATTTGTTCTGGTATATAAAAAGCAAAGCCTTGGTGCTACATTCCGATTCGGAATTTGACCTTCTGTTTACTATACACAGACTTCGCAGCCAACCGTTAGGTGTACAGGACAATTGCGGGGCTAGCGCTACGATCCTACTGACAATAACAGTCTCTCCCGAGTCAAGACTCGAACCTACGACGACTGGCTTGTTAGGCCAGCATCGTACATCGAGACCAGCTGGGGAGGTATATATCTGGTATATATTTTGATTGATAGTCAAACCACTAGGCTTGAACCATGATTTGACAAAAAGGAAAAAGTACTTTTCTGTCCCCTACTCTGGCCGGTCTTCCAATACCTTCCTGGCGGATTATAGTTGAGGTTTGCAGGAAACTATACACAATAAAAACCGGATAATTTTCGCCTTCAAAATGGTTTACCATGAACTTTTTGCCAAAATTGTTGTGTAGTCTATAGCGAACTGTACAATGCGCTTGCGGAAAGCACCTTGTTTCGACGCCATTTTGAACACAACTGGGCATGCATTAACAAAACAAAAAATACTGGCATAAAAAGGAAAGAGAGGGAGCTTTCATACACATGTTCTCATTTCTCTCTAAGCTTGTTATGGAGTAAGAGAGCCTCAAAAAAATCCAATTTTTTAGTTGTCACCTGTTATGTCATATGCTGCGATCAATTCTGTATCCATTTGATTGGCATGCGTCGTAAATTACGTTCAAGTCGCTTCCACCTTTATCGAACCGTATAAGTTGACGACTAGTCTTTTGATGACCACCTTCATAAAGTGTTGCGTTGTTACCAGTATCCTAAAACGAGTTATGCTACGATAAACAACAATTGGCTGTGCTTTTCCAGCTGAATATAAAGCAATTACACTAGGGGTCTTCACATCGAGCTCGTATACGAATACCGAGCCGTAAACTGTGTATCTTCCATTACACGTCAATGGAGGTGAGTATTTATACGGCTGGGTATTTGTTTACGAGCTCGACATGAATCCCCCTACTATTTCTTTTAAATGCCATCGCTTATATCTTTTTTTTGCGTTCACTTCCAACAAAATGCTTGTAGACTAAGAACTGTCATTCAGCAAATTTGTGGACAGCTGATGCCAGTGTGAATGTTGCGTCAACGGTTTGAAGTTGGATATATTTATGACGAATTTCTTTATTCCACCAGTTCACATTGCTTTGACCTGGAAGCAACCTAACTGCTGTCAAAATCCTTCTCTATTCGCTCGACTTTGACCTAGTTTTGACTAGCAATACTCAGAGGGAGAGATATGCGATGAGAATGTTGTGAGCCGAACGAACATGTTAAAATACGAGCCAAACGAACAAGACAGGTAACACATTGAGAGGTATTGCAATCAGATACAATAAAGGATATGTTTATTTTCCAACGTTTTTCATGTTTTCTTGCTAAACAATGAATTGAGGATGCTCTATAATTTGTTTATCACAGTGATTTTTAACTGTTGGTTCACAAACCTTTTGTATGATCAACAAAATAATGATCAATTATGGTGAAAGTATATAAAATTAAATATAAACATAAAATTTCACACCTTCAAGGTTTTTGTTGCCCCAGGACTTCCACCTCCACCATCAGTTGAACGAGTCGAATGAATAATTTAGTCAACATTGCGCTTTGAGTAGAGATCTGGCACCTCTGACATGTAAAACCTAGTTGCCTAGTTGGCGGTTTTTACATCGCTTATCTCTCTCTGAGTATCTCAAGTTATGACCTGCCGTGCTGCCCGAAGCGCACTGTAAAATTTTTCAGCTTCAACCCAGCACCGCACGTGCTAAGTTCGTAAACAATCATCTGGCATCCCTTTTTTACTTGCGTCGTTAATTGCGATATCGTTACTTTATTCCTTACTTGCGTTGTAAATCGCGATGTCGTTGCCGAGTCGGCAGTTTTGGCCCTGACGCAGTCGAATAAAGAAATTCGCTATTAGAGTGCTAGACAATGTATACTACCGCTTTTGGCAAGCCCGTGACATAACATAAATTAACAAGCCGCTTAAACGCGCTCTAACCCTTAAATGCGCAATGTTGTTTTAAAACAACACTACTAAAAACGTTTTAAAATATACGTATTTTAGTATTTTTTAGAAATAAAATTCATTAGAACAACTCTCTAGACTCTAACGAAGAAAGCTTAGCAGCTGGAAGTACTTTATTTAAATGTTTTGTTTTTATTTTTGGTGTCTTTGAAAATAAATTTTAAAATAAGGTTAGTGGTTAGTGAAAATGTTTGAATTATCAGTAATTATACTAACAAAAGGTCAATTTTAAAGTTACTATTAACAAAATAATTGTTTCGACTTTATTCTGCGATAAAGCCACAGTGTTGTTTAAAAACAACATGGTAATATTTGCACATTGAAAAGTAAATCTTTCAATTTTTTTAATGCATATTGGTTAGTTTTAGAGCAGTTAACCTGTTGAACAAAGATTTTATGTTTTTAGATGATTTTTTAACATCGTGCGCATTTAAGGGTTAATTTAATTTTTTTGTTTGAAGTAGAATACTTCTTTCAGGAAGTTCGGCTACATAGCGATGTGAAAAGAAAATCTAAAACCGAAAAAAGTGAAAAAAATGTCCAATTTCAAATGCTAATAAATCGGTTAATTTTCAATGGATTTCCTTCGTTTTTGCAGCAATCGATTAGAAAATCTTCTAAGATTTCTACCAAATGCAGGGGAAATTGTAATTTTATCATTCGAACTATTGTACTATTGAAAATTGTCAAGCCTTGTAAAAAACACAAAATTCGACCTCTGATTGGTACGATTGCTTTCACAAGCACGGTCGACAGAGTTGGAGACCTAGTAAATTGGGAATGCATTATTTAGCCTATTAGGGATGGGCGATACTGACAAAAGTATCCTTACTTTGGTATCGCGGCTCTACAATGAAACTGATATACTCGCGCTATCATGTCGATTCGAACAGTTTCATTTTCACTTGATTCCTTTCGGCTACTGTCAACGAATCACTTGTTTCTCTCTTTACCTCTTTCTTCTTTCGGATCATTTCAAATGATGACTATTTCAATCGACGGAGAGAGTGATGGAGAGAAAACTCTTTCCTTTCCTTCAGCGTCTCAATTGAAATTGGCACCGCATCGCGTCGTTTGATGGTAGTTTTCAAATACCGCAAGCCGTAGTTAGAACGGCAATGGTATCCAATAAATACGTTACGCAAGTTCCGATCAATATTTCCTCCCTCTTTCCTATATATATGCGTGAAGTATTGTATGGAAACCTTCTGTCTCCGTCAGCGCTCATTGTGATTTTCAATTGAGAGTCGTGAGTGATGGTGGTAATCTCCGCTTTCAATTGAAAAGCGTTTATATCAATTTCAAGCCCTTCAGTTGTCAGAATCACAGCAAGAGCTTTCGACTGGGTGTCATGTGACTCACGAAGTGCTCGAAAATGATACAAAAGCTTTTCAATTGAAACGCGTCACTATAACCTGATAATTTGAAAATGACTTTGTCAGGCTCTGATCGCGATACTTCAATAAACTTCGATACTAGGTATCGGAATATCGGCTGAAGGAGTATCGATATCAAACCAACAATTTTTTTTCCAAAAAGCGTCGTTTAGAAAGTATCGATACCGGTACTCATCTCTTGCGGTGAGTATCAATGCCAAAATGCCCAACACCGCGATCTCTAGTATCGATACCGTTGGTATCGATGCTAGTATCTCCCATCCCTATGGCCTATATAGGAATCTTCATCAGATATTAAACAGACATTTCATCAGATATTAAATTAAACAACTGAAATTTGAAGAACACAAATGAATATTTGAAGAGTTAATATTTTCTTGTTTTTATGCTATAATCCAAAGTTAATTATCTTCATCTACATGCATACTCTGACTGTTATTACGTGTTTGCGCCGCTTAGTGTTTGGCTACGGTTATGCAGTACGGAAATGACGGCGCGATGCGATTCGGCAAGACGAAATGTGTTGAAATGTACTTCGCCGTAAAAGGAGCTGTACATTTCACCACGGTAAGGCGAAACGCATCGCGGCGTCATTCGCGTTCTGCATAACCGTAGCCTTTGTTCCGTTCCTGTTTAATGATGTCGTATTAAATGTGCATATTACAGTTCGGTAGCACTTCAACTTCTCATTGGCGCAAAATTTGAAAAATATTTAATAAACTTCATTCAAAATATCAAACAAAGAGAAATTACAATACTGCCAATGAACGGTCAAAGTTTATTTACTAGAAATAATGACTAACACGCAAGCAGCCGGGTTATCTTTCTTGTAAAAGTATTCTACTTCAACCTTGCGGTCGTGGTTTTGCACACAACCCTCCTGTGATTTTTTTTTATTCTCGCTCATTTTCCGTCGGTCTAGTTCCGCCACTGTTTTTGTGCCAATCACCGACACCCGGGGAGGCGACTCCACCCAGGACCCTAACTCACGATCCGTTGATTAACGGACCGCCGCCAACGGCTTCACTTCCTCATGCGATGGAAGGCGTGATCCCAGAGATTTTTCGTCTTAGAAAATCTCCCGGTGTCGGCTAGGATTGAATCTAGACCAGTTGGGTTGGTTGTGAGTGGATCACGCCACCTCACAACCATCGACACTTATGTCGGTGGTGGGATTCGAACCCAGGCGTCGAGCGTGGTTGGCGAAGATGTCACCAATTACGCTAGGCCCCCGCCCTTAATTTAATTTTGGACCATAGTTTAATATGAGATGAAACAATAAGTTTGGATGTTTTCCAAAATTTCATCTTTTGTCACGAACTATATGTCGTCTGTTGTAACGAAACTGTATGTCGTATATAAATCCCAAGTTTCAATAAACCACTGTGAACCGGGGGCAGCAGGAAAGAGATTCAATTTAGTGCAACACAATTTGTACGCTCGATTAGACATGTCATCTGTAGTTTTGTCATGTATAAACAACTTTGCAACTAATTTTGCATAAAATTTTTTATTAGTACCAGGAAACATAAATAATTGTTACATGAAAAAGAGTATTGAGGGATGGCAGATATAAAACATCAATAGTGCATACAAGTCATGTTTGCATCAGACATAGAAAGTGTCGAATTAAACTTGTTTTAAATTGTATGAAGATTCATGCCTGTCATTCACCACACTCGAATAAATGATTAGATGATCATTTGTTAAAATATTTGAACAACAGAGTTGAGATAATCTGATGAAAGAATGTTTTTATGTATGAAAGTATATGAATACAGTTCAAACGCATGCTATCGAAATGATACTTTAAAAATACCGATATCTGAACATAATTTCAGACGATGAATGATTACATAGATAGCGCCGTTCATATCCTTCAAAAATCCGAATTACAAATTACGTAAATGTTTATAAAGTCAGTCAATAGATAAAAAACAACGTTTGGAATGTAAAATCAAGTATGAACAAAACATACGATAGCATAGAAAGACACTGCATTCAACGCACCTAATTCATCTACACAATAATAATTTAGATTGGATGTATTTTAAAATAAATTACTAACCTAGTTATCGCAGTCTCTATATAGGTTAACGATTATTGAATTCAAAAGCTTCTTTGTCTAAAAAGGTTCTGACTATTTTGTACGATTGTTCAAATTTCAATAATACGAAGAAGCAAATTAGCTATCATGATAATTTAATCAACAATCTGTAACCCAATAGAAAGTGTGATCTTTCTGATGAACGATGATGACTCGGTTGAATAATGTGTTGCCCTATCTTTGTTTGTTTCAATACCAGATACAGTAGAAAAATTAAGACAATTGTGAAGTATACCTTGTTACTTAAAAAAGCAATACTTGAGGCAAAAAACATAACCCTTTTTTCATCAGAGAGCTCGAAATTAAAATCCAATTAGAAACTTTAATGATTTTAATACTGCATATGGTAATCCGAATCCATGCGCATAAAAATGTCTAATGTTTACCGTCGATAAGACAGATGTACTGTTTAGCCTTTTGCATTTTGTTTGTTTTAGAACTACACCTTGATTCACTATCCAAAATCATAACAACATCAGAATACTCGATCACCGTCTTTAAATAAATAAATACTTATTCTCTATAGTGATTTAAAGATGTTGAATTGTTTACTGTTAAAACAGCTAGTTCCTACATATACAATTTTAATTGTTTTGTTGGCATTACTCCTTTCAAGATTAGGAAGACTCCCAATCTTGTAACAGTTCATAGGAGAGTAGTTATTCTAATTAAGCTAATACAGCACAATAAATAATAATCCTATCGCTAGTAGAGTACCGCCTTGATCTGTCCGATTGATTTAAGCCATTATTTTATGTGGTTGGATCCATTTTTTCATGTAATAACAGAATAACGTAGATAAATATACCAGTACCATCAAAGAACATGTAACTGCAAGGGCTAGCACTGATGTCTTTGTGGGACATGGTTCGATGATAGTCACTGTTTTATCTGAAATAAGAAAAACATAAACCATAGAACGCTGACTTCATAAACTCATATGTTGTTGCGGTCTATGCCACATCTATTGCTCGACCCGTTCTTATTTTGGGTCTAAAACCGTGTCTAAAGCCTAAAACCCTGTTTTATTACCTTTTCCGTATTCTGTGCTAGCTTCACTTCGTAAAAAGTCTCGGTTTTTTTCGTCACCAAAATCGAGAACTAGAATTTCTTGGGAAATATTCATATCTTCCTCCTCTTCTTCACCAGCTCCTGTCTCATTCCTGCAATGGATGAAAATATTATATTGTTATAGCAAACAGTCCAAAATCCTTCCTGATTTTAATGCACCATGGCGCACACTATCCAGCTTTTAACGAGCCGTAATCGCGTACAATATAAGGCAGAACTTGTAAAAATCTTTTGACAACTCTGCTTACGTCAGTTTTGAGTCTTCAGGTATTTAACTAAAAGAAAAATATATCTGGCAACATTTACGTAGCCAAATCTTTAGAAACTTCGAAACTGACGTAAGAAGAGAAGTTCGCATATTACAAACACGCATTATAGCGACCGCCATTATGGTGGGTAAAGAGCTAAATAATTGAAAGTTCCCTGATATGTTACAAGCCCTTTTTACAACTTGTTTTACGTCAGTTTAGGAGTCTTCGTAGACCTTTCTACCTGCTTTAGAATTAGTGCTCGATTTCATTGACACAGATTTTTAAATGGTTAAAAATACGCGAATTGTTGATGGACAATGAACAAACAATCCAACCACAAACTCCTATCGCTCCTATCTAAGTAATAAACTAGATTAAAGTTTGATTACTTTTTGGCTGAAACAAATTTGGTTCATGCAGATCATGTTTGAACTAGAGGTTTCAAGTTGAACATTTTTAAAACAGTCTAAGCTGACAAGCTCTGCAGGCTGCGCGTTGAACTAGTTTTCAGCCAGAGTTAACTCCTCTTGCTGCAGTAATTGGTAATACAATGAAGACTTAATTTCTGCATGCAAGCTTTTATACGTGACTATTGAGAAGTAAACTTCTGGTTGGCGTGTTTTTGTAGATTGGAGTGAGTAAAACAATAACACAATGGTTATAAGATCAAATCGGTTGTATACTTTAGCATCGGCTGTACCGCGAAATAGGGCCTTATTTCAATAGTACAAAACCACAATTTTCCACATTTTGGTGGAGGCATAACAAAGTTTCCAATCGATTGCTGTAAGAATAAAGGAAATCCATTGGAAATTGACTAAGTTTGAAGCATGCAATACTTCATATTTTTCCATTTCATCAGGTGGTTCAATTCTAATTTGTCATTACTTTCAATAATTTAAATATCCTTTTTGAAAATCCTCGTGTCACCAGTTTCAGCGAGAATACATGCATCTGCTATGGTGTTTTTTAGAGTATTCACTATATGTTTTGCGTTAGGCAGTGAAATAACCAGTGGATGATTTGCGATTGCTGGTTTCATTTTACTGTGACATTACTGAACCCCATTAGCAACAAGTAAAATTAGGTTCATAAGATTCAGCTCTAGATATCCAACCTAATGACATATACCAGCACTTAAAAATAAACGATAATGGATGTAACTTCGGAAAGAATCTTCATTGCTCAAATAATTTTCGATCATGATTTACGTTTTTTTGCCTTCTGGTTGGTTTAGAGATACGCTGTTGGTCTAAATAGCCAGTTGTCATTTGTTCGAATCCTGGCTCGAAAAAATATGATAGTGTCATTTAAATCGTAGTGCTAATTCTACAACTGATTGGTTGCAAAGTTTACGTCCATTGAATATGAAGCTCAGGTTCTAAGAGCGGAATGTTAACACCAAGTATACAGAATATATTTTCGATTGGTTACTTCACGTTAATCGTTGTTTAAAAGATTTGGCCGATTCATATGATAATCTTTAATATGATCATATAAACTCTAAATATGGTAATTTACAAAGCAGATATTAATACTGTCGGAAAAAATTCTAAGATTAGATCCACTAAAGACTAAGCCTTATAGAGATATTATCATTTACTTATTATATTTAGAAATATTTATCATCATTTCCTATACTCTACGTTTAAAAATATTATAAAATGTACCTTGTCAGCGAACGTCGCTTTCTGCCCCAAGACTCTACAGAATCTCGTCCCCATTCACAAACAGCCGGTTCACAAGGGCCTAGACAATATTTGACGTTGCACTGGAAAATTACACCATAGCTTTCTGTAAATCTGAATGCCTCATATATTGACTGTAATGCGTTTCCATCTTGGGTGAATGCGGGAAATATGCTTGGATCGACTGGGCATCCGTCGTCATCGATGATTTGGAAGGTACTTTTTGAATCCTTTGCCATAGCGACACATGATCGAGCAAAGATACCATATGGAGCTGTTGAATAAATTTAGTTAATATAATAATAAAATACAAGTCTGTGAACCGGAGTCTTACTATCCTCTGGAATTTCAATTCGGAATGTTAATCGATCTCCGATACGAACTGTTTCCACTTCGCGACTTCTTGCATCTAAAATGCGAATCCTTGGTGGTGGTGCTTCTGGAGAAGAGTTAATGTGTATCATCTCAGGATCACGAATTGGCAGCATTCCGAATGAAATATTCTTTGAACTCATGTCGTAGGTACATTTTACTTTGTAAATTTTATCCGCCTTTGTCATAACTACCGAATGATGTTGCAATACAACTGTATTACTGTAGATACCAGTCTGAAAAACAATTCAATAAATAAATTCACTGTAGAAATTTTTTTGCTCATTTTATCGTACAGCACTCTGTGTGTTACAATCTTGTCCACCCATAGTTAAATCAAGTCTAAAGGAATCGGAATTAATCACATCGATGTTACAGGTTTCGGATCGCCCTAAAGCGTAGATTCTACCGTTGAATGGTTTATTTGTTCTCACTTGAACAGCAATTCTTGTGTCCTTGCAATGTACAGATACTGAAACAATAAAAATATATCAAATGCGTTGGTTTAAACACAACAGGTTTGGGTTTTCATTAAAAAATCGAGTGTCTCTGATTTGAATGAAACTTTGCACACGGATTTGGTTTACCAAATTAAGTATTTTTCGAGGGTGGAGAAATTTTTCAGATTCAAAAATCTTTTCATACATTGTAGCTCAGAAATCTGGTTGTATAAGAAACTTGTTGAGAATGAGTTGTAGAAAACTAATAAAGCTTTGCAGAAAACATTTGTGAGAAAACATTTTTTTATTCGGAATAATATTGATCGAGAAATGGATGTACTTAGAAAGTTAACACCTATAAGCTTAACTACTAGAATCATTAACCATATTTGGGTCATTCCATGTCAAGTGTCCGAGGAAATACATCGACCATCTCCGATTTCGATCAAAATTTGTGAGTCGATGTATTTTGGGCCGGAACTTATAAGTACAAAGTGTTGTACCGATTGGTGGACTCCTCGGCCAATGGGACTGCCTCCACTTTTTGCGAATTTAGCAAAACACCTTTTTTATTTTGTGAATATCTCGGGACCCTGAAGAGCTACAGGTGACATTGATATGTCATATTTTGTAGGGTTTTAAATGTAGAATCGAACTACGTGATCATTTTTTTGACTGCAGTGTTGGCAACATTGCATTTTTTTCAATCCAAAATTTTATTTGCAATTTCTTAAAAATACCCCCCCCCCCCCCCCTTCGATTTTGATTGTGAACACGCCAATGTGTTTAGCAGACGATTTTACATAGGAATCATTTATCAGCAAAAAAAAAAAACAAAATGTAGCGTTCCAGAGATACAGCATTTTCAGAATTGCAAGATTTTGGATTTTGTCTACGCACGAAAGCGCTTCTACATAAATTGCTGGTATCTTAATGGTATCTACGCAGGCGTTTGTGTAATCGAAGAGTTGTTCCTTAGAGGAACATGCGTTAATGAAGTAACGCAAAAAATCCCGTTCTAGAATCATTTTCACGAAAGATTAAAGGAGAGTTTTGGTTACACTTCTCGTATTTTTTGTTAAATGTACACTTTTGTCCATGATTCGAATTTTGAAACCAACTTGTGACATTTTTAATGACGTGAAGATTTCATGACTTATTTGAACATTACTAATGTCATATGAACGATTCATCTCTGAAACTTACAAATAACAAACTTCATAACAATTTGTTATGTGGCTCAAAAGTTTTGGAACGAAAAGATATTCAAAGACTATTCAAAACTATACCTGCTTTGATCGATATATGTGGTCTCAACATAATTTAAATGTGGTATCGTACTATTTGAACGTTCCAAATTCATTGATTCCTTGCGATCTGCTAAGTCTGCAAATGCACGTCGAATCGGGCATAGGATATGATTAAAAGTCAAATAACAAATCGTTTGAAATGATTGGTTTTATCGAAATGACAACATCCTCCACTTTTGGCTTCTGTACATCGCCTCAATTCTGAATATATTCATATTGGATGGTATTCGGTCATTTTCAGAAGATTTTCTTGCATCAATCGGATACCGGAAATACCCATGTTGGGAGGTATATAGTTATTTTGGTTGTTTTCCAGAAACTAAAAGTGGTCGTCTTTAAATTCAAAATGGTGTCCAGGGTCAATGTTTGGTTTCTATGCATCATCTTGATTACGGAAATTTTCATATTGAGTATAATTCGGTCATTTTCGACTGTTTCCTAGAAGTTGCCATTTAGCAATTCAAAATGGTGCCTGAGGTCAATTGTCAGCTCATTGCATCATTCTGGTTCCAGAGATGCTCATATTGGATGGTATTTGGTTATTTTAGGCTGTTTTTCACAAACCGGAAGTCGCCATCTTAAATTTCAAAATGGTATTTAAGATAATTTCTGGCCTCTGAGCGTCATTCTGGTTGAATGTTTTTAGAGCTAACAAATATGTCCATAATGGTTCGACGCCCCTCCCTCTTCTAGAAGCACATGTTCCTGGGAAACAGCCAAAAATGATCGAATAACACCCAATACCGGAAGTCGCCATCCTAGAATTCAAAATGGTATCTGGTCGATTTTAGCTCCTGTGTATCATTTTAGCTCCGAATATTATTTTATTGGTTTAGAAATCGGCCATTTTTGGCTGTTTTCCAGAAAACGGAAGTTGCCATCTTACAATCCAAAACGTTGCCTGAGATCGATTATGGAACATATTTGTTACCTCTAAATACATTCACCTGCCAAATTTGGCTTCATTAAGTTGGTTAGCTCTCGAGATGTGCAAACACTTGTGTTTCCCTTCCAGAAAAGGGAGGGGTGTCGAACCATTAGGGACATATTTGTTAATCCTAAAAACATTCACATGATGAATTTGGCTCCATTTACTCGGTTAGTTCTCGAGATGTGCGGAAATTTGTTTTTCATTTGTATGGCACCCCTCCCTTTCAAAAGAGGGAGGAGTGTCAAAACATTATGGACATATTTGTTACCACTAGTTGATTAGTTCTCGAGATGTGCAGAAGTTTGTGTTTCGTTTGTATGGAACCCCTCCTTTCCAGAAAAGGGAGGGGCGTCCAACTATTATGGACATATTTGTTACCTCTTAAAACATACACATGCCAAATTCGGTTTAATTTGCTTGGTTTGTTCTTGAGTTGTGCAGAAATTTATGTTTCATTTGTATGAGACCCCTCTCTCCCAGAAGTGGGAGGGGTCTCAAACTATCATAGGAACCTTCATCGGCACCAAAAACCCCTACATACAAATTTCCGCGTCGATCGGTTCGGTAGTTTTCGAGCCTATATGGATCAGACAAACAGACAGACAGTCCGGACTGCATTTTTATATGTATAGATTATAACATCAGTATTTTAGAACCTAAAGAGTGAGTTCATTGGATTGAAGCGTTCATGTAAATCCATTTTTACAAATAAAAGTTCGAATTAGGAAGGCTGGGTCTGACCGCTAGGTGGATTAATTTAGGTTTTTTAACATTGTAATGCCTTTGATGAACTTGAATGTTGCCGGGTAAAAAGTTGCTGTAAAAAAAATGGACTTGGTTCGAAAAAATTAGCTTAACGGAGCACCTTTTGTTGTTGTGTCGCGCTTGCAGGCACGACTTCGGTCTCGAACACGCAGGTCTATAAGAGCGACAGCGCACTGCGTGTGATGACTGATGAGACATGTCTGCATGCAATGAACTTTAACGTTCATAACTTTTATGTTTTTAATTCACCATCACCAATTTTATTACGTACGACATTCAAAAAAAATGTTTTCGGGTTGCCCAAACGTGATTTATGAAAAAATTACTTTTTCAAGTTACAAAACCACTCTTTTACCCGTTTTTTAAATCTGTTCGATTCCTACATTTTTCCATTTATTTTTTTTTTTTTGTTTTTGTGGGATTGTTTTTGAATATTGTGCATTGTTTAGTTCAGCATCATATTCAATTATTTGACTCACAGAGCCCATTGAACATCACAAAAAAGTGTATTTTTCTCATAATTTTTAGATAAAACGCTTCAAAACATACATAAAAAAATGTTTGATCAAGAATTGAAATTTTTACTGCAAAGTGGGATTCAAGACGAAAATTTACATGAAAAAAGAGTCTTGATATCTTATCGGGGGGCTGAGATATTGGAGTTTTTACATGTGATAGAAAACTGTATTTTTCACAAAAATGCCACTAAAGCTGAATATCTCCGCTGTACAGTATTTTATTCCGCCGGTTTTGAGCGATTTATTGAATAGTGATTCAAATGTTTATTATAGCCATAAGGTATGTTCGGAGAAGTTGCAGGATATTCAAAAATGCATCTTTTAATGTAGAAGGATGGGTGATCAATCCACCAATAAGTGAGATAAAAAATTTACTTTTTAATCAGAATAAGATAGACGCAAGGTGTTTTCGACAAAGTTTTAGGTTATCTTAAAACAAGAAACTTTAGCGAAGACATCACGTTTCTATCTCTTACATATTACGAGCAACATTAGGTTTTCCATTAGAAGGCGCTAAAAATCACAATTTTCGTTGTAACTTTTTTTGCAGATTCTTCCGAATTTTTAACCTTCTACTAAGTTATCAACCGTCCAAAGTTACGAGTTGTTTAACATATTTCTCGCGTAATTTTTCAAAAGGACCTAAGTAACAATGAGAGATTCTCTCCTCTCTCACTTTGTTTCGTTAATTACGTCGTCATTATAAATATTTTCCCAGCTTTCTTCCCCTTAATCGAGAGATTGTTATACTGTCTTGCTTACTATGCATTGAGTATTATGAAATATGGAAAATATAACATAGTTATTGATCAAAGAGAAAGTAAACAAAGAGAGTCTCTCAATGTTAGATAGGTCTTTTTGAAAATTTACGCGAGATTTGTTAAAGTGCATAGTTTTCCATCATATATAAAATGCCAATATCTCAGCCCCCCGATAAGATTTCAAGGATCTTTTTTCATGTAAATTTTTGTCATAAATGAAAATTGCAATGAAAATTTTAGTTGTTAATCAAAAAAAAATTTTTTTTTGTGTTTCGAAGGGTTTTATCTAAAAATTATGAGAAAAACTAATTTTTCTGTGATGTTTAGTGGGCTCTGGGAGTCAAATAACTGAGTGCAATACTGAACTGAACCATGCAAAACTTTCAAAAACAACCCCCCCAAAACATTCTGTGCCGAACACGCATCAGTATCGGACGTGTTTGGTGATCGCTCCGATAGAATATAGAACAAAAGACGCGTGAGCAAGTGTTGGCATTGTTTGCCTGGTCGAGTGAAGGTTCAAGGTCGCCCGCCTTTGTGCAACTGTTTCGCATCGTGGCTGTTTGCTGGTGCGTAAGCCGATTTGGCTGCTAAGTGATTTGTGCTACAGCAGTGGACGAGAATCTCTACACAAAGGAGGAAAAAGAAGAAGCCAACAGTTGACAGCGAGTTGTGTCGCTGTGCTGAGTGATCGCACACCCGGCTCGCTGCTGGTGGCTGTTTGGAGCTGCTGTATTGGTGCTGCTGGCGGTAACGGCTGCAGCTTCGACCGTTCGGACAACCAACCCTGCTGAAAGGAGAAGTAAAGAGGTACGTGTTCTGTCGGCGCTAGTGCGCTAGATTTAGCGCGATGGATGTAGATCCCTCGCCTCCCGTGCCACCAACCCCGAACCCCTCCGACCCTGTCCCTCCTGCCAACCCTTCCTCTGTTAATTCTCCAGTCCCCCCTCGCCACAGGCTTTACCCGGACGGATCTCAGGGCAGTTTTACTGTTTTCTTTCGGCCAAAAGCAGGACCGAAATCGAAACCGTTAAACATCCTGCAGATTTCGAAAGACCTGACGGAGGGGTACTAGGCCGTGACCGAAATCTCCAAGGTCAGACCCAACAAGCTCCGTGTCGTGGTCAGCGACCTGGAACAGGCCAACGCTATTGCTCGCTCCGAGCTTTTCACACGCGAGTATCGCGTTTATATACCCGCACGACACGTGGAGATCGACGGTGTCATAACCGATTCGAGTCTGTCGGTCGAGTGTATCTTGGCAAGCGGTTTTGGCTGCTTCAAAAATGCTTTGTGTCACGACGTAAAAGTAAAAATCATAGATTGCAAGCAATTTCGGTCTGAGTCTCTTGTCAACGGCACAAAAGTGTACACTCCGTCAGACTCTTTTCGTGTTACGTTTGCCGGATCTGCTCTCCCTAGCCACGTCTCGATCGATCGGGTTCGTCTGCCTGTGCGATTGTATGTACCCCGTGTTATGAATTGCACCAATTGCAAGCAGCTAGGCCACACAGCCGCCTACTGCTGCAATAAGGCACGATGTAGCAAGTGTGGAGAAACTCATGCGGACGATTCTAGCAGTGTAAATGCTGAAAAATGTATTCACTGCGGGGAAAATCAGCATGAGCTCTCCACATGCCCGGTGTACATGCAGCGCAGAGATAAAATCAAGCGGTCACTTAAGGAGCGTTCAAAGCGATCTTATGCTGAGATGC
Source organism: Wyeomyia smithii (assembly GCF_029784165.1). Classification (NCBI taxonomy): domain Eukaryota; kingdom Metazoa; phylum Arthropoda; class Insecta; order Diptera; family Culicidae; genus Wyeomyia; species Wyeomyia smithii. The sequence continues at coordinate 169,568,179 of NC_073696.1, read as the reverse complement.
TGAAGAAGACCGTGACCGCTTCTACCATAACATCGAACCCCTTTGATCTGTTGTCCTCTGATGAAACCGATTCTGACGATTCACCAGCGGGAACATCTTATGCCAATCCTGGGGCGTCTAGAAAGAGGAAAAATATTTCCTCTCCTTAACTTCCCCGAAAAGGTCCTAAGGTTTCCCACAGTGAAATGAAAGTTACAAACAAACCAAACAGTGCTGCGGAAAAACCGAAGCAAACTCCTCCTGGGCTTGCAAATTTAAAGTCCCAGAAGGAGTTCCCAGCACTACCAGGAACATCTAAAACCCCAGTTGTTCCTTTTGCACACCCAGTTGATGAAACAAACTCTGGATTTGTGAAATTCTCTGACATTGTGGACTGGATCTTTGGAAATTTCAATATACCCGATCCAATTAAAGTTTTTCTTACAGCACTCCTCCCAACAGCTAGATCATTTTTGAAGCAGTTGACTGCCCAATGGCCCCTCTTTGCAGCGATTGTATCCTTCGATGCCTAATTCATCTGCGTATACGAAGGATTCTATCTCTGTCTTACAGTGGAATTGTAGAAGTATTTTACCAAAAATGGATTCATTTAAAGTTTTAATCAATAGAAACAAATGCGATGCATTTTCCCTTTGTGTAACTTGGCTTACTTCAAATATTGATCTCAACTTCCATGATTTTAATATTATTCGTCTTGATCGAGACACCCCATATGGAGGAGTACTTCTAGGGATTAAAAAGTGCTATTCTTTCTATCCTATTAACCTCCCCTCGATTCCAGGCATCGAAGTTGTCGCATGTCAAATGACAATACAAGGTAAAGAGCTTTGTATTGCCTCAATATATATTCCTCCCAGAGCACAGGTTGGGCAACGGCTGCTCTTCGATTTAATAGAACTTCTTCCCTCGCCACGTTTGATTTTGGGAGACTTCAACTCTCATGGTGTGGCTTGGGGTTCCCCCTACAATGATAACCGCTCCTCTTTAATCTATAACCTTTGCGATGACTTCGACATGACTATTTTAAACAACGGTGAAATGACACGCATCCCGAAACCTCCAGCGCGCCCAAGCGCTTTGGATCTATCCTTATGTTCGACATCGCTACGGTTGGATTGCACATGGAAGGTAATCCTCGATCCCCACGGTAGATACCATTTGCCTATTCTTATTTCAATTACTAACGGGTCAACCCGCATGCGACCAATTGACATTCCGTATGACCTCACACGGAATGTCGATTGGAAGTTATACGAGGAAATGGTTTCAAAAGCGGTCGAGTCGATTCAACATCATCCACCACTTGAAGAATACAACCTCCTCGCGGGTTTAATCCTCGACGCCGCGTTGCAAGCCCAAACGAAGAAATATCCCGGCGTAACGATCAAAGAGCGGCCTCCAACTCCGTGGTGGGATCAAGAGTGCTCCGATGTCTACACGCAAAGATCCGACGCGTTTTTGGCCTTCCAGAAGGGAGGTATACCCGACGACTATATACGGTATTCGGAGCTTAATACCAAGCTTAAAAGCTTGGCTAAAGCAAAAAAAGGCGGATATTGGCGTTGGTTCGTGAACGAGCCGTCGAGGGAGACATCGATGAGCACTCTTTGGAACACAGCCCGAAGAATGCGGAATCGCGTAACGGTCAACGAAAGCGAGGAGTCTTCAAGTCGGTGGATATTTGATTTTGCCAGGAAAGTATGTCCGGACTCTGTTCCTGAGCAAAACTTTGTGCGCGACACGTCTCCGGGTCACGACGCGATAGAATCACCTTTTACGATGGCAGAATTTTCAGTTGCCCTCCTGTCCTGTAACAATAACGCGCCTGGGTTAGATAGAATCAAATTCAACTTGTTGAAGAATCTACCCGGCAATGCCAAGAGGCGCTTGTTGAACTTGTTCAATAAGTTCCTGGAGCAAAACATTGTACCGCAGGATTGGAGGCAAGTGAAGGTGATCGCCATCCAAAAACCAGGGAAACCAGCTTCTGATCACAACTCTTATAGGCCGATTGCAATGCTATCCTGTATCCGGAAATTGATGGAAAAAATGATACTCCGTCGTTTAGACCACTGCGTCGAATCAAATGGTCTACTATCAGAAACTCAATTTGGCTTCCGCCGTGCCAAAGGGACGTATGATTGTCTTGCGTTGCTTTCAACAGATATTCAGCTGGCGTATGCTCGCAAAGAACAAATGGCGTCTGCGTTCTTGGACATTAAGGGGGCTTTTGATTCCGTTTCTATTGACATTCTTTCGGGCAAACTTCACCGACAAGGATTTTCTCCAATTCTAAACAATTTTTTACACAATTTGTTGTCCGAAAAGCACATGCATTTTACGCACGGCGATTTGGCAACTTTTCGCATTAGCTACATGGGTCTTCCTAAGGGCTCATGTTTAAGCCCCCTTCTTTACAACTTTTATGTAAATGACATCGACGAATGTCTGGCAAATTCATGCACGATAAGACAACTTGCAGACGACAGTGTAATCTCTGTTACAGGAGCCAAAGCTGCCGATTTGCAAGGACTATTGCAAGATACCTTGGACAAAATTCTCTCCGGAGAAGACTGAGATAGTAGTTTTTTCTAGGAAGCATGAACCTGCTCAGCTCCAAACACAATTAATGGGTAAAACGATTTCTCAGGTTTTGGTACACAAATATCTTGGTGTCTGGTTCGACTTTAAAGGCACCTGGGGTTGTCACGTTAGGTATCTGATGAAAAAATGTCAACAAAGAGTGAATTTTCTTCGTACAATAACCGGACAATGGTGGGGAGCCCACCCAGGATACCTTATAAGGCTTTACCAAACAACGATATTGTCTGTCATTGAGTACGGGTGTTTCTGCTTCCGCTCCGCAGCAAACACACATTTGATCAAACTGGAGCGAATACAATATCGTTGTTTGCGTATCGCCTTGGGTTGCATGCAGTCGACCCATACGATGAGTTTGGAGGTCTTAGCTGGAGTACTACCATTGAAAAACCGTTTCTGGAGCCTATCTTCTCGCATTCTTATCAAATGTGAGGTCTTGAACCGTCCTGTGATTGAAAATTTTGAAAGGTTAATCGAACTCAATTCTCAAACCCGTTGTATGACATTGTATTTCAATCACATGTCCCAAAATATTAATCCTTCTTCGAATATTCCAAATCGTGTCAACTTATCAAATACTTCGGATTCTACTGTGTTTTTCGATACATCCATGATAGAAGAAACTCGTGGAATCCCGGATCATTTACGCGTGCAGCAGATCCCTAAAATTTTTTCCAATAAATATCGAAACATCAACTGCGAAAATATGTTCTACACTGACGGATCACTTCTTGATGGGTCCACTGGCTTCGGTATTTACAATAACAATTTAACCGTCTCCCATAAGCTCGATAATCCTGCTTCTGTTTACGTCGCAGAATTGGCTGCAATTAAGTACACCCTAGGGATTATCGAAAAAATGCCCACGGACCATTATTTCATCTTTACGGACAGTCTCAGTTCCATTGAGGCTCTCCAATCGATGAAAGATGTTAAGCACTCTCCGTATTTCCTGGGGAAAATACGGGAACATCTGAGTGCTTTATCCGAAAAATCGTATCAGATTACCTTAGCGTGGGTCCCTTCTCACTGCTCGATACCGGGCAATGAGAAAGCGGACTCTTTGGCTAAGGTGGGCGCAACAAACGGTGATATTTATGAGAGACCAATTGCCTTTAATGAATTTTTCTCATTTGTACGTCAGAATACGATCATCAGTTGGCAAAATGCTTGGACCAGAGGGGAACTGGGAAGGTGGTTACATTCCATAATCCCCAAGGTGTCGACGAACCCGTGGTTCAAGGGGTTGGATGTAGGTCGGGATTTCATTTGCGTGATGTCCCGGCTTATGTCCAATCACTATAGATTTGACGCGCATCTCCGTCGTGTTGGGCTCGGAGAGAGTGGTGTCTGTGCCTGTGGTGAAGGTTATCACGACATAGAGCACGTTGTTTGGTCATGCCCTGTACACCGTGACGCCAGGTCTAAATTAATAGCTTCCCTGCAGGCCGAAGGTAGGCAGTCGGCTGTTCCTGTTCGTGAAGTCTTGGCGAGCCGTGACCTTTCCTACATGTCCCTTATATACGTTTTCCTGGAATCCATCCACGCCCTAGTTTAGTCCTATCCCCTTCCGCCTACATCCAACCTAACGACAAAAACACGTTAAGACCCCGGATCCGGAAACAGCGATCAGACCCGCACGATACTCTCAAGGCCCGAGGGAGACAACCCAATATGCCAGTCGGTAATATCTTGGCCCAGCAGCGGAACATATTCAATATGCTGCTTACCTATGGCGATGAAAAACCATCAAACAACAAATCAGTGCTTTTAATGCAAAACATTCTAGCTTTAAGTTAGATTTAGTTCCAGCTCGTAGTCGGCAGCGAGGATAAAAAATTTGCTTTTAGTTATTAAGATACTTTAGAAAGTAAGCTACCAGATATAATTGGCGCCGTTAAACATTAAATTGTATTTGTGCCGTGTCAAATAAATTATAGATGAACAAAAAAAAACCTCCCAAAAATAAAAAAAATATATAGAAAAATTTGAGAATCGAACAGAATTGAAAAAAGTGCAAAAGAGTGGGTTTGTAGCTTCAAAAAGACATTTTTTCATAAATCGCGTTTGGGCAACCTGAAACCAATTTTTTAGAAAGTCGAAATGTTCTACAAAAATACTATAAATGACATTATCTTTCAATTTAGGGCTGAGCGGCTTGACTTTTTCAACGTCGATTTTTTTGGGATACCCTACAACACACTGCTATGTGGATTAATTCGTATTTTCACAAAGCATTGCTCCAACTCGTTCTTTTACAGGCTTCCATATAAATAATGGTTTTGAGGTACAAGGAATAGAACATTACACTTGATTCTACAAAATTTCAGTTCAATTTGCTTACTTGTGCCGAGTTTCATTGATATAAACGACACTTGATTTACGTATTTTTATTTTTTTTATATTTTAATCGAGATCATTCAGGCTGGAAGCGCTCTGTTATCAAATATAGCTTCGATTTATATAATATGGTGTACTGTTCATTCAGTGAAGTGTATTACAATGTAATGTAGGTAGTTTATGACACAGAAAGAAATTCATTCTCAATTTCGTTGTAATACAAAATACAATGAAAGTCTTTCTGCGTTTTTATCGACATGCTGATGATGAGCCAAAACATGTGATTAATATTTCTAACATAACCATAGTGAAGAATTTTACAGTATTCCGACCTTCATCCAACCAAGCTTAATAAATTCAGTGCGGTAATCATAATTGCAGCTTGAAGGTTAGTGTACTATGAGATTTGAACACTGCTAATGATTATATCTGATTCATGGAGGAGTTCGATGCATTGTAATGCAATGATTGTTTATATAAGTTTAAATCGAAAATAAATATAGTAATTTTGACTAGGTATTGGAGATTTTTTGCCAAATAATTATTGTAATTTTATTTTTTAGTTTTAGAACAATTATATGAACTGAAACATTTGAAAATATGAGCGGTGATGTACTTTTTCATAGCTTGTTTTTTTCGATTCAACTCGGTATTTTTGTTATAGTAGTTAATCATGTTGTTATTTTGATCATTAGTTCTGCTCTAATCTTGAGAAAGCGATTCGAACTCGTTTCTTGTATGATCACAGTATTAGCTATTTCCCATGACTCTAGATGGTAGGACGATCTTAATATATGCCTTATATTTGCATTCATGTTTCCATTTTGCCTATATAGTTTATTGTTCATCCACTACTTGGGACTTTTGATAGTAAGAAGTGGATGAAGGCTGTGTAATTTGCTCATGAAAGTGATGAAAACGCAGTTACTGTAGCGGTCATATACCTTACATCATAAATTGTTATTTCAATTATTTTTTCTTACCATCGTAGCAAGTTCCAGTCTTATCACAGTTTGCATCATTTCGCGTTAAATTATTTATTCCTTCATCCTGCACTGCATCGAATACTACTGGTAATGTTGTGTCTCCTTGAGATGCCTCTGTAAAAATAGAAAAAAGAATTCTGCATTAGTATTCGACATTGGAACGAAAACTTGGGTTCAGGTTCCAGTCAGAATTGAAACCAACCCATTCCGATCTGATTGGACTTCGATGCGATTCGGCTGGAAGTTTGGTCCACGGTACATAAATGAAAGTTGTCATTTTTTGCTTGATCATAAAGTCTGGTATGCATGTTAGAAGCTGTTTGATTTTGTTGTTTTTGTTTTTCACCAATTTCTTAGATTCATCGATGGAGATTTGAAAAAGTGACACACATGGCTTGCCCTATATTTTTCTAAACATAAGGGTTTCAATTCAACCTGTATTTTAATTGATCGAGTTCTAGTTTTGCTAACGAACGAAATCGCCCCAAATGACCTAGAAATACGCGAAAATTCAATCGACCATTTTTAAATTGGTTGAAACTTTGCACACGTATTTGGCTTAGCAAACTGAGCATTTTTTAGACCCATGAGTTATTTTCTAAAAGTGCGTTTGCATTTTGGCATAGTTTTTATTCAAAGCATTGTAGCTCAGAAACCTTTGGTTGTATAGAAGAAGTGTCTGAGAATGAGTTGTTGGGAATTATTGGTGCTTTATGAAAAAATATACACTATAGAAAAAATATATTTTGACTAATAAAAATTTAAAATAAACACTAAATTTCAATTGAAAAAAAGAGCAGTATAAACCATAAGTTCATTGAATTGTATGATCAATATTATATAATTAATTCTTTGACAACGGCGAACGGTTCTCAAGAAAAGGGATAAAATGTTTCAAATTATATACAGTGATCACCCGATTGTTAACCCCCTTGATGATGTTTGTAGTGATAAAATGGAAAAAGTGATAAATTCGGGAATTCTTTTTTATTAATATTTTGTTATAAAAGATGATAAACCAATAATTTAATACGTAAAATCAGCTATTTAAATTACTATAAGCAATCTAATCACATAAAAAAGCAGTTCTATCTGTCTGTCTGTCTCTCTGATCATTATAGACGTTAAAACTACTGTGAAAATGTCTTTTAATACATTGCAAAACACATGAAAATTGAGACTTCTTTTTACATTTTTCTTCATTATTCTAGCATTATCAAAGTTACCTGCAAGCAGAAAACAGAAGCTAACAAAACGATGACATAGTTGAAACAACACTAATGAATTTAGTTATCGTAGATGCATTCTTAGTGCATATACCTAGTACTTGTTTTAAAAAAATACAAGCTAACGACAAGGATTCTGTCCACAGACTTTAAATGAAGAAAGTTTGTAGGGGAACAACGGGCAAGACGGTCACCCTAAAGAAATCATTCATTATTCTGCTCAAGACACAAAATTGCAACCAACGATATTCATAATATTTGACATTCACTAGTGCTTTTCATAAAATAATGCAAACCTTTCCTTTTTAGAGTGATTTTATATTAGTTTTAACTAAAATAAAAACAGTCTCGAAAAACCACTATTTCACAACGTGCATATGAAACGGACCGGCTGTGCTGGTAAGACGGCCCTATGAAAGACTATAGCAAATTCCTTTTCTATACGGGACGACGCGCTGCGCAAAAAAGCACGTGTTTGAAGCTTACCGTCCGCTGCGCAGATGGAATCATTCACATCATTTACATGTAGCATATTAATAGGTTTTAACAATGTTTCTAATGATGATTTTTATTTTAAATGAGAGTTAATGACTTTAAGTCTCATCTCACGTGCTAAGAATGCTGAAAGAAACAATATGACATGGTGCTATCGTCGTTTTCTCAGACTGCCCATTTTGCGATAACAACGACTGACCGTCTTGCCCAAGAGGCAAAAAATTTTTTGGATCGATGTGATTTCCAAAAAAATCATATTTTCACTAAACTATCTTCACCCACATGTTTCAAATATGCTTAATTATTCCAATGTCATTGAAAACTATATTTTTCTGAAGTTTTACCGCAGCAGAAGCTTAAATTCGGTACGGCAAAAACTACATCACATTGCTTTGCTGTTGAGGGTGAGCTTATTTTTATTATTTCTCAAATAACTAACTATTGTATCAATCTTCATAATATCTCGAAACTCCCAGAATACTGTTGGTATGTCACTGGCATAAATGATTTGTGTTAATTTTAATGGTTTATATAGAAATGAGCAACGGACCATCTTACCAGCCCTGTCCGTGTTGCCCGTTGTTCCCTTATCTTAATTGACAGTGGAACTGCCGCTTGTGAATAATTGCGTATGTAAGATTTTCGCCCCGATTTGAAAATAGGCACCGAAAATGAGCTTTTTGGGAGCCCTACAGCCAGAACAAAGGAGATGTAAGTTCCTTCGCAAGATTCTTCATGAGTGCTGGAGGAATTCTGTCAGGTGTAGGTCTTTCGGAAGGGTCTATTTTTTAGACCCTGCAAAACATCCTGTACCCGGAGTTTGTTGATACCAACGTTTCTTGGATATTCTGGATAAAACGCAAAATAATCGCGGTAGCGATTTGCTTCGGAAAATGTGATGTAGGTTTCCTGGAAAAATTTTGCAAAAAGATTACAATTTTCTCCGAGTTATCACGCACACGTTTGTCCAGTTGCATTATTAATGTCTGATTTCAGTTTTGTTTTGACGTAATTGAAAAAGTTCTTTGGACAAGACTTAATTTCTAGCTCAGTTGTCGCATTGAATTCTCCTAATGCTTGACTGATTGCAAAGTTCAATTGATCACATGTTTCCAATTAAATTGCTAAATTTTCATTTTTTCATTGTGTTTTTTGAAAGTTTTGTGGGCTTTTTGTTTGCGATTTTTTAAATACTTTATTTGTCTGTTAAACCAGACTGGATGTTTAGTGTTAGCGTGGCGTCGTTTTTTTCCTTAATGGAATCTCTTGAGAGATGATGTTGTACAGAATTTTGTAGAAGACGCTAACAGATGATTCGACATTTCCTTCATCTCTGAAAATTTATTGCCAAATGACACAGTTTAATTTGTTTTTTTTTTTTATTTATATTTGCATAGTTCGCGAGTTTGAATTCAAGCGCATACTAATACTCGCAGTCTTTGGGTCTTTGATATTCATGTGAGAATAAGGAACATTCAATTGCTGTGTGCAACTTTTCATTTTTCAACAGTGGGTTAAATGATTCGATCAGACAGAAATCTTCATGAATATTTGTACACAGAGGCGAATACGTGTGTTTTTATCCTAACAATATCGCACGCTAGCCTGGGGGCTAATGCGGTCTCGATCAACTAGATTAGTTGACAGAATTCGTTATCGATATTGTTTTCGGCACATTTTGCATGTTGTAGGATAAGTACAACGATACACCGTGCCCCAGTGCTGAGTCAAGAAAATTTCCAGCCCGAAAAGTTTCTCGACCTGATCGGGAATCGAACCCGACATCACAACCGTGTGGGAGAGCTAGCCGACCGACATCGCCAACCACAGCGACCATGTGTGTTTCCCAGCTATGTGCGATTTTATCCAAATGTGCTCGAATTCTTTAAATTTAGGTGTAGCAACAATTTCTGAATTAAAATTCACAGAAACCGCTATGAGGACTCCTCCGCCTGACTTCTTTTCGGACTCTTGAAGATTTCTGTCATTCCTGAATACATTAAACATATTTCCAAAAATTTCTTTAGTTTTAACGCTTTCATCCCAGTTTGTTTCAGTCGCCAATATGACGGAAAAGAATGGGCCTAAAACATTGTTAGGGTTTTTGATCCTGGTTCGAACTATGCCAAAATTGATCCTGGTTCGAACTATTACGAAAAACAGTATGAGGGTGGTTTCCAAGACACGACCGCATAGTTGACGTAGGACTACAATAGTTTTATATTTCCCTTTGAAGCACTGGCTCACTTTCCGATCACCAAGCAGCAAAGATGTCACATAATAAAATTTTCCTGCAGTTACAAGTTCGTATAAAAAATAACGATAAAGAATTACAGTTTTTAGACAAAAATGTATATTCACAGAAAATTTGAAATGGACATTAGAAAAACAGAGTGTAGAGTTCAAAAATTAACAACAAAGCATTTTATCTGTACAATGAACCTAATTTATATACCCTGCTATCTGCCTCGACTAACACGTACAGAATTTTGTTGTCCCCGGTGGCGCAGTGTATTTTGCGGCACCCGAATAATCATATTGAATTCTGATATTTGCAACTATACGAAACAAGAAGAAGAAGACAATTCAAACGGCAATTCGATTGTGTTCCAGATCGCAAAACGATACCTACGCGTTAATCCAACACGCCCCACTGTACGTCGACAGCGGCAATGTAGTCTTTACTTGGTTTGGCTGCACACAAATGAATATCGAGTTCTACTGCACTGATAGACGACGAGTGACCAGCGCTCTATTCATACATTGCTCGGTGCAGTACTTTTGCCTGCATGTTTGCCTTCAAGACATCAGTTTTAATAACATTCTAACAGCAGAACGTAAAACTGTCTGATAGTGGAGGTGGTTACGAACTTTCCGAAAAAGCTTCACCTTCAAGACATCAAAATAGTCTAGGCTCATGGAAGCGAACATTAGTTGACCTATTGGGACGTGGAGATTCTGTCAATTTTTTTTGCCACTGCTGTACAAGGTATCACAGCAGGTAGTTGGTGTCTAATCATGAAGTCTGTGCCAGGTGTATTCGCATGTGATTGGTAAATTGTTCGTGAAAATTCGACCTTGAAACTTTTGTGAAATTTCCACTGTTTAACTATGAAATGATAATGATAACTGAGGAATGACAAAATTGTCCATCATTTTATCAATCCAACGACATATTGATTATTGTAATCCATCATGTGGTTACATCAGTATGACCGTTTGAAATCTTTCATTCCAACGTTACACCTTGGTTTTAGTTTCCGCCGAATGTATCTCAATATAGTGCGGTTAGACGTAGTCCTACGTCAAAATCCCGAATAATCATATTAAATTTAGTTATTTTAGATTAGAACGATTGCATAATATACTTTCAATATCAGTCTTTTTTTAAATATTAAAAATTACAGCCTTAAGTTCAATTATTTACAATTAAAAAAGCATTGAATTTGGCTTTGGTTGTTCATATACGACCTGGTTCGTCGTCATTATTATATAGTAACCAAACCAATTATATTCAAGCAAGAACAGTTTTGAAACATTTAGACATGAATATTATCCCATTCCTGTAACATTTTTTCAATTGAAATGTTAGTTGAAATAAATTATAAACAAAAATTTGACTGTATTTTTTTGATCCTAATTCGAACTTCAAATGATCGTGGTTCGAACTAGCAAGCTTCCTTATACCACCGCTAGAGTCGCTACGCATATTTTATATTTCAGTCAAAGCAGTCCAAATATTTAAAAACTTTTTGATAAATTAGTATGCTATTAGGGGTTATCCATATCCGTTCAGTATTTGTTTGAGTCATTGAAAGAATATTGCATATTTGGAGGAGTAAAAAAACTTTTGCGCGATTCAATCAGTAGTTCGAACCAGGATCATATAAATGGTTCAATCCACAATCAGCATTCGAACCTGGATCATTATTTCTCTGTCATTAAATATCGAAAAGTAAATCATTCAGGCATTGAAATACAGTTTTGAGTACTACAATATAATCGTTAAAAGTGTGTTTTCACATTAGAAATCAATTTTGATACATAACTGCCATCATTTATTAGAAACGCTAAGATCAACCCAAGTGTATCATGAAAAACGCTGAAACTAGTTCGAACCAGGATCAAACACCCTATGAATTTGTTTCATTTTGGCTGGGCCTTTCATGCGATTAAAATTTTGACAGTGAATCAAAGTCAGTCAGTCAAATCAGTCGCGTTGGTGAAGAAATTTTCGGGTATATGGTGGTTGACGATGTTTGAGGGTTGGTGAGTGTTACCTGTAAGTCTTCTTCTTTCTTATCGAAAGAAAACGGTTTTTTCGAAAACTCAGGGCTGGTAGCAGGTCTCTTTTTAGAGACTTGGTCTCTATTTTGAAGCTAGTCTCTAAAAAGTCTATTTTTTCAACGACAGGTCTCTAAAGTCTCTTTTTTCTTCTAAAATGGTCTCTTCTTCACCTAAAAGTCTCTTTTACGATTTCTCGTTAAAATTATCAGACGATGTTGGAAGGAGTATCTGTTGTGCTACAGGAAATGACATCACAATTTTGGACGCCCGACACAATTCAAGAAAATATCCTGAAAAAGAAAGACTGTCGATTTTTAGGGATGCACGAGCCGTTGATACGCACCGGCTCGCGAAAGTAAAGAGCGGTTTTTTGAGCACCTCGAAGCTGATCGTTCGCCCGAAACCGAAGTTTACCGAAACAATACGATTTGTGTGTATATGATACATACAGTCGAATCGCTGTATAGCGACATCGCAAGGGACCGTCGTTATAGAGAAATGTCGTAATTAAACAGATAATTTTTCTGAATATGAAGCAGAAGGGACCATTGAAAATATCGCTATAGAGAGATTTGTCGCTATATAAGTTGTCGTAATAGAGGGCTTTAACTGTATTCTGATTTTGATCGCTGTCAATGTATTCCTTGTACAACATTTGCGTTATGCGTTTCACTCATTCATTGTGCGAAGTCAGAGCAAATTCTGTGTGAACCGAAGAACATATTGGATGATTGAAGCTTGCACTTTTGCGTGTACACACTCGCAAAGTCCTATTGAATTCTGAGAAGCTACTACCAACCCCGCAGTCGTGTTGGCGCGAAACCCTTCTTATCTTTATCGAATTCTAGAAAAACCGCTATAATTCTTTTGATTTTATGATATTTTTACAGTGTTTTCTAGCGACTTCTGGTTTTACTGGATTATTGAAAATAATGTTTTTTGTAAATAATTTATTTGAAGTGTCGTACAGAGGAGTACCTAGAACAAAAAGCTGGCCGAAATAAGAAAAAAGTATTTTGTCGCTTCTTGGTGCCGCTATATTTTTTCTGCAGCTTAACTAAATTCTTCACACAATGCCATCACTCGATGAACGTCGAACGATATTATCATATGCTGGGAGCGCTGCAAACATTGACAAATTTTCAAGCATTTTTTTGGGAATCAAATCATTCATAGTAACAAGTTGTGCCAGGCTGACGCTCAATAACAATTGATCAATATTTTGCAGCAAATGAGTTCTTCATGTTCAATGCGAATAAACCGGTTGATAGAAATTAGATAGAAAGCGACCCGTTTGAAAAATGTTGTTTATGACGAATTTTTACGTTAAGTGTTCACACGTACATGGGAAATGAAAAAAAACCCCTGCCTCATGCTTAAAACAGTGTTTCAGCTCAACAAAAATTTAATGAGATTAGTTTAGTGAATGAATTTCAACTAATTTAAGTTAACTTAAAATTAACTTGATGCACAGAATCAATAATCCGGGTGAATAACACTCCGTACAAAAGTCTTTCTCCAACCTGCGTAAGTTCCACGAGGCATCATATAATCTGTGAGCATCAAATTGACAATTCTAAATGAAGTTATTTTGCTATATCATTTTTCTGGTAAATTCTTTTATTTGCTCCGCTGCCCCTTCTGCGAACACAAATTATACGAGCGTATTACCTTATCTGCTCACTAACAATAATTAAGACACATAGGCTATGTAAATGTAAACATTAAGTTGTGTGTGTTACTATTTGATACAATACTCGTTTAGAGTTACTATTTGATACAATACACGAACCAGCCACCTCCACTTCTCACTTAAATATTTCCCAAAATATTGTTAAATAGCAGCGAAAATAATTTTGGCCAGGTTTTTACTCGAGTTACTGCTCTGTGTGTCGGTTTAAATAAATTTAAGGACCTTGAAAAAGTAGGAGGTTGTATCCAAGACATGACCGCATAAATGACGTAGAACTACGTACACTATTAACAAATGCATTGAGTGTTTCATTACCCTAGTAACATAACTGTTTTTATCAAAGTTTTATAGCGCCTTTTTGGCTGTATTGAGCGCTATAACACTTTGATAAAACCAATATTTTTACTTGGGTAATGAGTTATAATGTGTACTAATGAAGGGTTGTGAATTTCGTGAACCGGATTCAGCAGTTAGCATATCGTGCCGAGTTAGAAACCATACACAGCACACACACACACACAAATCATACCATATCATAGACACACACACATCATACCATATCATTCTACCATACACACATCATACCATATCATACATACATACACACATGATACCATATCATACACACACAGCAAGCAAGCGACCAATCAGAGGACGTTATTTTTATTTCAATAAGGCTTGACAATTTTCAATAGTGCAATAGTTCGTAGATTCAAACAACATCTTCCCCAGCTTCAATGGAATTTTGATGATGATATCAATGGATGCATAACAGTTAACGCCTCTAGCGAGCAAGAACTCGCTTTTTGTGAATCCATTTCTACATGCGGGTTGGTGCAATCGAATTCTTTTTCGAACACGAATGGTAGAACACTCGATCTAGCATTCACGAGTTCCCTGGACGATTTTGAAATTTCGCCACCCGTGCTTCCGCTCTTACCAATCGACCTTCACCATCCACCGTTTGAGTTGCAAGTTGATGTGCGTAGTTCGACGCATGTTGAACTCGGAAACAGCCAGCCAGATTTACTCGATTTTGACTTTAGGAGCTGTGACTTCAGCTCTCTTAATGCTGAATTTTCAACTGTTAACTGGGTACAGCTGATTGAAGGTCTAACTGTCGACAACGCTGTTTTTTCGTTCTACGACAAGCTGTTCGAAATACTCAATTCGAAGGTGTCACGGCGTCGTCGCGCTGTTCGTGGAGCCATTAGGAAACCATGGTGGAATGCCGAGCTCAGGAATATGCGCAACAAACTGCGAAAGGCGCGGAAACGATTTTTTCTTAATAAATCCAATGAGCACCGTGAATTACTTCGCCTTGCAGAAACAGCCTATAAGGAACTAGTTACGACATGCTATCGAGCCTATTTAAACAAACTACAGTCGAACCTGAAGCATAATCCTACTGAGTTTTGGAAATTCGTTAAAGAGCAAAAAGCTAGTAATCTCGTCCCGGACAGTGTGTTTTACGAAGAAGCCACTGCCAACACACCCAAATAAGCCGCAAATCTTTTTTCGTGCTTCTTTGAAAGCGTGTTTAACACTGTGCCGCCCCAGCTCCATCCTAAGTGTTTTCAGCACGTACTTTCCCACGACATTCGTCTACCGTTTTTCAATTTCTCTCGTGAGGATGTATTCATAGCGCTTACTAAGCTTGATGAATCGAAAGGGGCTGGAACTGATGGATTAGCTCCTATAGTATTGAAAAAGTGCGCCGAGTCGCTAGTTGGTCCGGTAACATTGTTGTTTAATCGATCGCTGGATGAACAAACTTTTCCGACTTTATGGAAGACGGCCAAAATGATACCCGTTCACAAATCAGGGAGCACACGAGAAGTTGAAAACTACCGCGGAATATCTATTCTCTGCTGTCTAGGGAAGCTTCTGGAATCTCTGATGCATGAGGTCATGCTATCCGCAGTTAAATCGATAATATCGAACGATCAGCACGGTTTCGTCCCGCGTCGCTCTACAACAACTAACTTGCTATGTTACACCAGCGTATTATTTCGGAAAATTGAATGTCGAAATCAAGTGGACTCGGTATACATCGACTTCTCAAAAGCATTCGATACCGTTCCGCACACCTTCGCAATTGAGAAGCTGAGGCATATGGGCTTCCCCGATTGGATATCCGACTGGTTAATGTCGTACTTGGCCGGTAGAAGCGCATTCGTCCAGGTGAACTCTACACGCTCTAGAAAGTTCGACATCCCGTCTGGAGTTCCACAGGGTAGTGTACTGAGACCGCTGATTTTCGTGCTTTTCATTAACGACTTGTGTCAACGAATTTCTTCTGCAAAGCTGCTTTTCGCCGATGACCTGAAAATTTCCCGAATAATTAAGTCCATGTTGGATTGTATTTGCTTGCAAAAAGACATCGATATACTTTCACGTTGGTGCAAAGAGAACGGGATGCGTGTGAACATCAACAAATGCAAGGTGATCACTTTCAGTCGCTGTCATAATTTGATTAGTCATCAGTACAACATCGACACAACTCCACTGGACCGTGTGCAGTCTATCCGTGATTTGGGCGTCATTATCGATTCCAAGCTCCGCTTCAACCAACACATCTCCGCCGTTACCGCTAAAGCTTTTTCGATCCTCGGATTCATTCGCCGCAATGCTTCACAGTTTACTGACGTGTACGCGCTTAAGGCACTATACTGTGCTTTAGTACGCTGTGTTCTGGAGTACGCTGCTCCCATATGGGCCCCGTACAATACCTCTCAAGTTATTCGCATTGAGCGAGTTCAAAAATGTTTTTTACGTTTTGCTCTTCGTCACCTACCGTGGAATGACCCTGTACATCTGCCCGACTACTCGCAACGATGTCGTTTGATTGACCTGGAATTGCTGTCAACAAGACGAATAAAACTTCAACGATTGTTTGTTTTCAACGTCCTAACGAACAATATTGACTGCTCAGACCTTCTCCTGCTAATTCAAATAAATGTTCCTCAGCGCCAGTTGCGATACTGGACAATGATCTCCATACCCGGGCACAGGACAAGCTATGGTTATAACAATCCGCTCAGTTCCTGCCTAAGAGGATTCAATGACGTCAGTGATTTATTTGACTTTAACTTAACCAAAAATAGTTTTAAAAATAGAATTAAAAATATAGCATAAGACAAACCAGTCTGTACGATATGATCGAAGACGATGAACAAATAAACAAATAAACAAAAACATTTTTCTGCATTTGGGCAGATGCGTGTATAATTTTCCAATCGATTGCTGCAAGAATGAAGAAAATCGGTTGAAAACCAACCGACCTATAAGCATTTGAAAAGGGACAAATTTCTTCCCAGTTTTTCAGTTTGCATCCCTGTGTGGTATGCTAAAGTAAAACGTAGTTCTACATCAAAAATGGCTGATACATTCTATTGGCCTCAGCTCGAAAATTTTGTATGCTCAAGGTGTCGAAGTTCTTCGAAAAAAAATGTATTTCGAGATAACAAAAGATCTCGACGATTTCTGAGACATTATTTTTCATCGGGTAAATTAGTAGGTAAAACTTGGACCACTGTTCGGTCTTCCTCCCAAAATCTCATTGAGGTCAAATTTTACATGAAGATTTTTTTTCGAGAAGACAAAGTTTTTGAGTCCTAAACGAAATTCGACACGGAGATTGCGGATTGGTGTCCCGTCTGGACGAAGGAAATTTTTCCTAAGTCTTAATCACATCCTAAACCCGTGTTCATTATTCGCATCCTCGAAAAAAAACACATGCATTAGCTACTTGAAATTCGAGGGTCAGAATTTTCCTATAACAGAAACATTCGAAGCTCAACAGCAAGTTAACAACAACAAAAAAGTGAAAGAAACAAAAAAGCGCCATAAGGCGAGGATTGCGAACGATTTGGAGATAAAAAGAGCGAAAATTGGGCAGGACTCTATGTAGAAACTTGTCAGAGTCGACGAATATAGTTTTCATAGTTTTCTAACACTGTTTTTTTCCTGATTTTCAATAATAAAACATTGGGAAACTTTAAGAAATATTGTTGGGAAAACCAGGAAAAAGCGAGAAATCGAAAATTGATTTTGAGTGGTTACCCTGTTATACGTTTTTATTGTATTGTTTTTGCTTCTTAGTCTGAATTTCCTCATTATAAATGTTCTTTATAGTCACTTTTTGGTCTTTTTTCGGTTCCTGTTTGGTCTCTTTTTGGTCTCTTTTTTCAGTTATTTGGTCTCGAAAGTTCCTATTTTTGAGTCACTCAGTCGCTATCAGCTCTGAAAACTCGGCTTGTAAAATTTGTCGGTGCTCTCTCTAGTTGTTGTAGGCGGTGTGTTCGTTCACTGGATAACGATAACGTCATTGCGTGATATTCCCAGTTCTTCATGTACGTCCAGGAAAATTTCACGTAGCAGGTTTAAGTCAGTTGGTAGTCCTTCAGCTGCCAGCATCACCGATGCACTAATTTTGGTGATTCCTTGCATACCGTTGTTGGCTGATCCTGCAGGAAAGCAAGGAGAGTTCGAACCGTATCCACAATTTTGTGATCACGCAGCCGTGCTTTCAGATAGCGTTTGTCACTAGTAGCGGGTTGCTCCGTTAGTCTGACAATTGGTGGACGCACCGTTTGGTCACCTGAAGATTGGAGACAGTCCCTGAGACAAATTTCTCCTTTTCGAGTATATCAGTAAGCTTTGAGTCGTCATTTGTATGAGGTTTTTAAATGACTCAGCCTAAAACCTATGCCAAAATGCATGCGCTCTTTTAGAAAATAACTCATGAGTCTAAAAAATCTCCCCGACTTTCACAGTCAAATGCTCAGTTTTCTACGCCAAATACGTGTGCAAAGTTTCATTCAAATCATCATTTGGGGCGATTTTGTTCTCACGTGACTTCGACTTTTAGTGTTTTGCCACAAACGGCGACATATGAACACTATTGCATATATTTTAAATTGTGTTTTCTGTAATTGCTTCCGCAGTTAAGTGAATATAATTGTAGGAAAATTGTAAACCTACTTGTCAAGCAAAAAAAAAAAACGAATTTAAAATTAAACCTTAATCAAACATCAAATCACTGACTAAAAAATCTACTCGTTGTGATTGAGGATTGGATGTGAATTTGAGGGTTGGAGGCTAATCGTTGTAATTGAGGATTGCAATGATTTTTGGCGAAACTTTTTGATAATTCGGTTTGTCGTATTTTCTAATGTTTCCACATTAGTAAGCCTGTGTAGTTTATTCGTACTAAACCAGCAAGGACGCTTCAATATCATTTTCAGAAGTTTATTCAGAATCCTTTGAAGCATATTCTTTCTGGTTGTACAACTTGTCCAGATGGGGGCTGCATATAACATTGCTGGTCTAAACATTTGTTTGTAAATTAACAGTTTATTCTTGAGATAAAGTTTAGAATTTCTGTTGATTAGAGAATACAAACATTTTATATATTTATTGCACTTTGCTTGAATATTCTCAATGTGCTTCTTGAAAGTAAGATTTTTTTCATAAATTAGCTCTAAGTATTTAACTTGGTCAGCTATGAATAAATGATACTCCTGAAGTCAAAATCGTTGTTGCATCATGCATAATATTGATTTTTTTCATTATGGCCCCTATTTTTTAGAAAAATCAAGCTCAAATCGGTTTGGAAAACCAAAAATTCTAAACTACAGCTTATTCATCAGCTTTTTTTTAAATGAAAATCAAAGTGCCATATTGTTTTCCAAACTACTAATACCAGTTTTTTATTATATTTGTTTTGAAACATCAATCAAAATTTCATTTTTTACTCAATTGTTACAGAAATATTTATAAATGTTGGTGAGTTTCCGACTGTTGAAATGCTATGTATGTTGGTTGTACATTCGGTTGAGCAGTCACAAAAGAAAGTGGAATGACTTATTTTATACTGTCCGACGTTCCGTCACTGATCAGTGACATCTTCAGGGGAAAATATTTCTTGTTTTTTCCTTGTCCAGATGCTTTTTTAAGCTTATCGTCAACACTGGTTGGGGCGATTTTGGGTACATTAAATTTATTTGCTGTGGACCTATTGCGATGGTAACGTTACTGTCGGACAGTTTAAAATGAGTCGTTCTACTTTCTTGTATGACTACTCAGCCGAATGTACAACCAACATACATAAATATTGACATGAGGTATTGAAGTTACAAACGTCGTAACTTGCATACAATTTTTCATCTAAGATATTCCTTTTTCAACCTTGGACATAAAAAGAGTTCGAAATTTGTGTCAGCTTTATTTTAATTCTATATTCAACCAATATTAATTGAGCAAAGGTTAAGCAGATACCTACCGCCGTATTGGTGAAAATGTGGCATTATTCCTATAAGTACCAGTGATGGAAACGAAACGAATATGATGCAATCGTCGTTTATTCATCACTTGTGCACTTCACGAAGTGTACAGGCCGGGACTAAACTTGAATCCTCTCAACCCATAATGAAATGATGATATGGTGCATAGGTTTCTGGAAGAAAACAAACACATGACTAGACTACATCAGCTCTAAGAAGCGATTCGATCGTTGCGTTTGTCTCTCCATAGGCCGGTAGTTAGGGGAAGAAAGGATAGCAACAGAAGAATAGCATGTCGCCTGAACAGCAGCAGAGGTTGGGTGCGGTGAGAGGGAATGTGTGGGGGAAGGGACTACTTCTGCAGCGGTTGAGTTTAAGCGAGAGTAGGAGGGCATACACTGGCATTTTCTTTCTTTTTCTGACAAAAATTCATATTCATGAGTCAAATGAATAAGGATATAAAAAGTTCTGATCCCTCTGTGTAACAGAGACGAATAACTTCATATACCGAGTTGTGCACATTGAGAACCACGTGTTGTGGTGTACACTAATGAATAGCAATATATCGTGAAGAGGAAAGCAAAGAGAGTGCACCAGCACCGATACTTTGTTTTTCGCATACTGACGACGCTTTCAACGCATCTTAGGCTCGTTTTATGTCTATTCATTAATCGCTAGAGGTGATTTTTTTCCTTCGCTGAGAAGTACACGCCCAACATGAAATCCGATCAAAGCGCTCGGGGATATTACGTCACAAAGTTTATTTTGAACAGTCAAGTGTGTTCATTTCTGTGAAGATGACGGAGTGCATAGGACTTAAAATACCGTTTCACTCGATAAAATCATGTGAAATTACATCATACAAGATACGGAAAGTAAAACTACCGGTTAGCATGCATAGTTTTCCGTGGCATGAACCAACCCGAAACGGGTTCAATTTTGTGGGTCTCAGTTGTCAGCTGATGCAAGTTTGCAAAGCTCCCAGCACTTCAAACCAGAGGGTCGAGTTTTGTCGGTCATCGACCATTTTTTGTTGAAAATGGTAAGACAATAATCATTTTGAATACTAACTGTCTTGCTATCAAAATAATTTTCAGCAGTTCCAACTATTCTTACGCGACCTAAAAGAGATCCGTCTGTTAGAAGTCTGCGAGCTGAACGTAAGGCACGGGTGGAATTAACAGCTAATTAATAATTGGTCGAGAAATGCAGAGACAATTAAACGCAAGATCCCTCAAAAGATGGGCTGGTGAAACCATCGTTCTCGTTACATGCATAAACATCAGATTAAAACACATGAAAAAACATTGTAAGGAGAAAAATTAATAAATACAAAATAGTTCAGACGAGATACCACGGTAATTTTCGAAATCGATGTGCTATTACAGAAAGAAATAGCAAGAAAACTAGGCACTTTGTAGAATAACAATTGATTTCGATTCTTGATTTATTTCATTTATTTTTATGATGTCTTTTTGGGAAGCCTTATTCGGTTAAAGTCTATGTTAAATTTTGGCTGGAAATTTAAAATTGAATCTTTTAATGTGTATAACTCGAGTTTTATCAAAACTTTTTCGTTCCTCTGCACCAGATGATTATAAATTGATTTCAAAATTACGGATGAAAATTCTCTTCTCAAAAGTTGTATTTATTGCTTAAAAGTCTGTTTTATCCGAGGGAATGCCTTTTCATAACATCGAAGTATAACATCGAAGATACGAAAACGTCAAACCTGATACAAAAACGTCAATGTCGGTCGGATTGGTTTCATTATTTTGCTGTTTCAGTTGGGGCTTAGCCCCTGCACTTCTTAAGTAGAAACAGTTGATTTGGTTATTATCCAAAAAAATGCTGTGATCTAAGTAAAAAAAACTCTTCATAATTTGTATATGAGCTTTCCGTTCGAAAATAAAAGAAACGACGAGAGTTTTGTATCAATAGCAAACACAAGTAAGAAAAAAGCAAAAACAGATTTGACGTTTCTATGTTGTACTCGATGTTATAACTCATAGCACATTCCAGGGCTAGTAGCGAGTCACTTTTTAGTGACTTTGTCACTATTTTGAGCCTAGTCACTAAAAAGTCACTATTTAAATGAAATTACGTTTGCAGTTTGATTTGCTTGTCTCAAATCAACTGTTCCTCCTGGTTGAAGTGGATTCAAAAATTTTGAGCTTATATTGTGCATAGTCGTGTTGAGGTCTCAATTCGTAGGATTTTGCTTTCAATCATCCGAACCTACCGGTGTTTACCAGATACCATTTCGAAATTCCATAATGATAACCCGTTCTACGCATATTTGTCCCATGTTCCAGATCAAACAAACGAGTTTTAAGTGGGACGAATTTGATTAGAAAATGTCAAGTGGGTTGAATATGCGTGGAAAATCATTGATGGGACAAACAGGCTTAGTATTGTTTTTGCAGATTTTCGGAACGAACAATGCTATTTTTAATATATTTTGAAAAACCCCTCCCTTAGTTAGCTTAACTAACTTCAAACGCTTTTCGAAGCTGTCACAGGCGGCACGGATTCCCAGATTTTCTGGATAACCGCTTTACAAGTTGGAGATTTTGTAAAAAGTTTATTGAGTTGAGATCAGGTGAACTTAACGGCAATTTATTTCTATTCAAAAAGTCCCTCGAATTGTCCCTATACCAACCTTGAGTCAAGTTCGCAGAATGCGCTGATGCACCGTCTTGCTAGAACATATACAGTTATACCTCGATTATACACACCCTCGAT
The DNA here is from genome assembly GCF_029784165.1 of Wyeomyia smithii. Lineage (NCBI taxonomy): Eukaryota > Metazoa > Arthropoda > Insecta > Diptera > Culicidae > Wyeomyia > Wyeomyia smithii. Next base: position 169,545,519 of record NC_073696.1, on the reverse strand, counting down.
TATACGCACCCTCGATTTTACGTACTTCGATTTTACGCACATTTTACCTCGATTTTACGCACACTTTTTTCAAACACATTTTAAATTCGTATGTTTTCTTCATTAAATTGATTAATGAAGGGTTATATATATTAAACATGGTTCACTTATAAGGGGCCGTCCATATAGACTGGGAAATCTGCCGAAAACTGGGAGACAGTAACAACAAGACCTCTTTTGCGAAACAGCGAACTTTTTCAAGGTTGTATACATGTCTAACGCGTAAAATATTTGACGTCATACGCACACAATCTCTTTTGGAGTAATTTACTAAAACTTTTATATAAAACGTGTACTGTTACAAGATAGGGGAGCTGTTTTCAATGCCTCCTTAGCATTAGTATGTGGGTAAAAATAAATGTGTGAGTCACACATATACTCTCCCACATACACACATACACACACACACACACACAGACAAACAAACACACATACATATACGCACAAATATACGCGCACACATATACGCACATACATACACCAATTCACACACATATACGCACATCCACACACATATACGCACATCCACACACATATAGGCACATACAAACAGGCTTCGAAATGGTCACGGTAGAACCACTTTTCACTGCGATAATCGTCTTCTTCTTCCTCTGACGCTACCAAGGCTCGCTGTCTGAATACATTCTTAAACAAACATGTCAAATGAGTATCGCCATCACGACGTTATTTTCCTCAAACGTATTTTGACATTTTTTCTAGTGATGAGAATTACGCACGTTGAGTGCATGTATTCTGGAAATTATTTATAACATTGATCTTGTAATAATATTTCTCAATATAAATAAACGGAGTAGACAGAAATAGGCCGAAATAACATCGCTAAACGATTGACAGTGTGCATCTCTTTGATACGCGAGTGTCATTTGACTATCCTGTTTTTTCTGTCAGCTGAGCGGTGTTGGTTTGGTTGTTTTACGTTTACGAGCGAAAGCCGACTTTGACGCACGCTAAGGAAGCGAAATCAAATGAAAATGGTGACCGTTTACAAGCCTGCATACAAACACATACACACGCACACACGCGAACACACATACACATATATACTCACATACACACACGCCCATTTCATTGTTTTAAGTAATTCCTTCAAAGCATTTTGCATATGTTCTGGGTGAGTTTCCCACGGCACATTAGAGAACGTCTATCATTTACGTAACGCAAATAATTACCTTCTTCGACCCCGCTCCTATGTCACTCTCTTTTTTGGACCCTTAATATTGTTTCTATGAGTTGTCAAGCTTTCCAATCCCACTTTGAACGTTACATATTAATTGGATGATCCCTACATGTTTTCTTGCACATTTCCGATCACGGAAGTTAATTTTGGGCTATAAAAAAAATTAAAAATTTTGATTCGATTTTATGCACAATTTGATTTTACGCACATTTCAAAAACGAGAATGTGCGTAAAATCGAGGTATACCTGTAGTAATTAGCTCTGAAGAGTTTTCGAAGACACGGGGTAACTTTTTTTTCCAAAACCACCGTTTTATAATAAACAGCATTAAATTCGGCGTCTTTGTAAATGAAAATTAGAGGAAGTTTACTCGCTTGCAAATTGCTCCCGAGACCATCGCTAAAGCTGTACTCTGCAATCGAGGAACACTCCTTTAGAACTCTGAAATGTTGTCTCTTGCTGCTGCCCACATTCGATTGTTTTGTGTAACCAGTCACACTCCAGGCCAAATAGTTTCTCATCAGAAACAATGAACTCGCGAACAGCGAGTTGTGAAAGTATCATTTTCACTCTATCGAGCCTCTTTTTCTAAAAGAATCGGCCAAAATATTGTGGACCGATTCAATAGATATACTCAGATGGGTGAGAATTACAAACTGAACGTTATCATTTCGCCGGCCACGCTTCTTCATAACAGTCACAATTTTACGACTTGCGGCATCCTTGCAGATCGTGGCCGACAGAATTTTCAACGATCCCCCAAAGAGAATGTTTGCTTGTAATTTTCGATGGTTTAATAAACGAAATCTCGCCTAGCTTCACATGATTTGAGATGTTTGAATATTGTGACCAAAAATCGTTTTACTACGACTTTCCGGATTTGTTACATCGCACATCAAGAGCTAAATACAACTGACAGACCACCAACACACCAATGCGTATTCGAGAGTGCATACATTCGTTCACGTACTTTCATTAACACTTATAACTCGAAAACTTGTATTCAAATATATTGAACTAGGTGTTATTACAACCATCTCAATGTGAAATTATGATACAGATTTTAGTTAGACTTTTTTTCTATGAGAACAAATCATTGCACATCATATGTTCTAAAGACATAAATTTCAGATAAAATTTAATTCATTTATGGTTCAACAATAAATTTCAAAACCCTCTTTTGTATATTTTTGGTCACTATTTGGTCACTATTTAGTTTCTATTTGGTCACTATTTCAATTGAAAAAGTCACTGAAGTCACTATTATTTCGCTCCAAGTTCGCTACTAGCCCTGCATTCCCTCGGTTCTATCAATATCTACCAGTGCGTTGTGATGAAACCTTCGACGTTGTGACGTAGAAGCTTTTAGCATCATGTTTGTTTACTATGTTTTCGTTACCAAGACAATCAAACCCCTTCTTTCTCCTAACCTGTCAATCTATTATCGTTGATATTCAACTACATCCGAAAGAATCTTATTTACACTTGACGATATTGTGCCTGAGGTTTTTTTAGCATTTCGACAAACTAACGGTGAAGTTTTTTTTGACCATGATAAAATCTAAAAGGGGCCGTCCACATTTCACGTGGATAGAAAAATCCTCATTTCGGACTGAAATCCTAGCAAAAATGAGATTTCAAATAAAGTTTATCAATAAAAGGTATCAAACAATTGATTACAATTTCATTATTAATTCGCATGAAAAATTTTACTTAATTTATATTTTATTTATTTAAGTTCACTCCAGAAATTCATGATTGATTTTTGTAGCAAATGTTAGCAGAAGAGTAGGCTGCTAAGCCCCCCCTAGCCCCCCTGGTAGCTACCGGCCTGAAACAACTTATAAAAAACGTCTGTGTTTTGCAAGCAGAAACAAAGTCTAACAAATATAAAAAAGGCTGATTAGTCTAAAAAACATCTTAATTCAGAACTCGCGTAGATTTGACTAAAACGCTTGTAGATTTGGATCGAGTTCGAGGGCACGATTGTGATGGAAATTTTTTCGGATTATGCGCGGTTTTGTGGAAGCCAATACCCGATTACCTCCAAAAACTATCTGCTCACTCAGTTGAATGCGAGTACCAACTTAATCTTTTACTCATAAAAGACTGGAACACTTCACTGATGCAAATTTTTCTGCATTAGCTTCAGTAACCATTCGCTTAGCTCGCTCTCGCACTGGTACAATTGGTAGCTTTTATGACGAGTTAATACTGTCCAGTTTTGAAGCAGTATTTCACCATTGCCCGCTACAAATATCGTAACTGTATGAAGTGCCGGTATAATCGACGCATTCTTCGTGCTCAACCATTTTTTGCGAAAACCTCAAACGTTGCTAACTATAAGTGAAAAAAGAAAAGTCTGTCTTCAACCGTGTTCTTGATGATGTGCAACATGCTTGCCAAATGCTGCTCTAGTCTATTTCTATACATCCGCCGTTCCACAGTTAAAGTACACTCTGTACAATCTTTAATGGTGAGCATAGATGGATGTATTTATCGTGAGCGAGCAGTAAATAATGCCATTCGAAGCGTTAAAGTATCTTTTTCGCTTGAATCTAGTATAACTTGTGTATCGGTATTGAAACAATGTTCGATATTTCGGTAGCTCCGTTACATTGAATTTCCGATGAACCTCTTTAATTTCAACGAAACATACAACATAAACTAGCTGAAACTCGCCTTCACACTTTTTTGATTGATGTTTTATTTTATTCTGGTTTTTGAAATTCAGGTGCCTTGAAAAATTAAAAAATTAGAACGTTTTCCTGCGAATGCTGACAAGCGCTCATTGAACTTCACAAAAAGACATAAAGTTTTAGACTTTATGTAGTTCACCTGAACCTTAATTTTTTGTCAATACTCATCCATCTAGATAAAAACTAATTGACACCATTTGAGGAATCACGCGAAGCATAAGCCTCTTACCAAAGACATTATTTTTTAACAGCCCTTAAGAATTATTGAAATAAAGCAATTTACAGTGGTAACTTCAATTGACATAATGCCCCTGTAGGTTTAAACTACTATAAAAAATTATTATTCAGAGTGATTACCTATGTGACTTTTCAAGTCCAAGGGGTGTATTTATTTGATTTTTGTTTTGAAACAATTCTTGAACACTTTTGTCCTTTTTATGTGGGTGTCATATTTTAAATTTTATTTTTTTTTCTCTAATCGTGTTCAAACATGATGAAAATTGAGGAAAAGTTTTAAGGTCCAACATACATTTTCCATAAGACTGACGCATTTTTCTAACGTAGGGAACAGAACGATAGACGAAATACAAGCGTACGATCATTGACTACTAATGCCAGTCAATTACATTCGAGCAAAACCTTTAGCAAAAATACCTGTAGAACCACTGAATGACCACCATTGGTTTTAGTTAAAAGTAAATATGAAGCCATTCCATGCCAATGGGAAACATTATGTTTCAGTGCATTTTTTCAATTTCAACATTTCAACATAATGACGTTGAATGATTTTAGTAGTTATTCGATTTTCGCAGGATTACTGCATTTCCTTCAGAGAAAGTAGTTGTCGCAGGTATGTAAATTACCCGACGGAAAAATTTGTAGAAAGCCTCTCCAAACTGAATCTTGGATCTGGTAAAGCCCTCTTCATTGCTTTCACTTCCGTATACTTCATGAGACTGATTTTCGATTGAGAGTATTTGAGTGGCTTTGAAGAACTAATTTTTTTTTGTCATGTTGTGAGGGAAATAAAGGCGTATAGGCACCTCAAACTCCATTAATGCGGGAATGGGATCTTGTTTGTAGCCAATGACTCAAGTAACGCGATTTTGACTGCATTTTTATCATATTTCACCCTTCCGTTAATTTTGGGTCGATATAATGGCAATTAATAACATTAGATTATTTGATAGACTTTTTTATTCTTTTTCTTTTGTTGGATTTTTTGTAATTATTAAGTTCTACAACAAAAAGCTATCATAATTTGAAGTTTAGCGTTGGAAAAATAAACTTTCAAACCGAAAACGACATTGACCTACCTGCAACATAACACTTGAATATATACGCACTATATATACAGCACTTAATTTTGTAAATTAAATGTTATTAATACCGTTTTTATTATCGCCCTAAAACATTTAATGTAATTTTCTTGGCCAATTTCGATATGATAGCGATGTACTTTTAGATTCAATTGAATAAAATTTTAACAAAATCCCACTAATAGTAAAATCTTTTGACAATAAGATTGGCTCTACCGCAACGTCAGTAGAAATTGTCGAATAATTATGACGTTTTACAACAACCGAAATAAGCACGGAGCTTTCTATAGAGAAATGTTCGCTTACAGCATTGAATCGTTCAGACTGCAGCAACTGATGAAAATTGTTGGTTTTCTTTTTCTCCGAGCTGAAAATTTGTGGGTCAAGTTTAATTCCGTTTCCAATTTGAACACAACGCTCTCATACTGACTCTCTAATATGGGTTTTACTCGCCTTGCACAGCAAGCAGAGTAACGAAGAGACGACTTCGAGAAATTCGTTTTAACAGCGTGTCAAAGGAAACCGGTAGAAGCGTTGAAATTTTGAATACGGTAAGTGCTGTTGGGAAAAGTAAAACTCCCACGACTGGAGTAAACGATGTGGTGCATTGAACTATACCACCATATTTTGACAGTATCATGAAAGTTACCCCGCTTATTGATGTGTACGTTTATCACAACAGTAAACTCTACTGTTTTTTCTATTAATCAGATTATATGAGTGAGTATCGCTAATCTAGTTGGTAGTTTGGCCAATATTATTATATTTTGTAGTAGTATCGGAAAGACAGAATAAAAATGTAACAGAAGCTGTTATTTCGTAATGAGAAAATACTTTCAGATTTATTGATAGAGCTTCGAAATTGTTCAGTTATGCTGTTTTGATCGGGAAGTTATACATGATAAAAATTAACTAACGTGATGATCGTTGTATCCACTTTTAATGAATTTCGAACGTTGATTTTTAAGAGACACAATTTGAATTTGGTCGAGTTTTGTGTGGGGGTCGCAATATGAAATCGAACCATAGGCGCAACTAAGGAAAATTTCTAGGGGGGAGGCTAGTTTTCATGTATGTAATTTAAAAAAAAAACAGAAAAAGGAGTTATAATAACGCTTAAAATAGTGTCGTAACAGCAGAAAAAATCACTTCGGGATAGAATCTACGAAGATAAGGGGAGCTGCGTAGCCGCAAGGTTACAGAGTCCGCTTTGTCAAGCGGATGGTCGTGGGTTCGAATCTTAGTAGAACCAGGCCATCCGATGTCAAAAGGGACTAAGCATGGGTTTATTCTCAGGCTCCCCACCAGTTACCCTTCCTTTACGCATAAATCTACAATACCTTTGCGTAACGTCCTCTTAACAACAAATAAGTCCCTCTTATCAATAAAACTGGCCAGAAGGACGCACTACGAAACTTCTCCAGGGAATTATAATTGGTGATATTTGGCAAGAGGAACGAGTATCGGTATAGTAGAACAGTAAGCGTGTAAGGAAGAGTATCACATTACACACAAGCACTGATGAACAATAATAATAAGCATGCCACTGCTCAATAGCGGTATTGCTATTAACAGGAGTGCGGGATACAGCAGACACCCGGGCATATCTCACAATAGATCTACGATTCTGGTCGCAGTGAGGAAGTCCATACAGGAACAAAAATCTACGAAGATGTACTGAATATCTTGAACACAGCGTCAACGCCAACCTCTTTCAGCAACACTAATTTGATATTGAGGAGAGCCAGGTTTGGTAAATGGCTGGGCAATGCTTTTTAACAGTACACCCGTACTAGCTGGAATAAAATAGACCCTAGTGTGGTTTAAGGCATAATTCCCTATTCCTACCTCCACGTGTTACCGACTGTGATACGAGCAGCCAATGGAAAACCGGGGAACCGGTGGGAACTTGGTCGTATGCTGACAGGAAAGGGGTCGTTGTTCTCCTTAGAAGCAGCTTGTCTGAACCCCACAGGCTAGGGGCAGCTCAAACAGCGACTGATCCGGACCGAACGGCTGAACTATGAAATGCGGTGTCTCGCCAGCTACACCACACTTATGGCGGCAGCCCCGTCGCGAGACTAGGCATCGTAGCCCTAGTAAGGCAGCATACTAAAATAAACATACTACGAAGAATCAAGAATTCAAAACGAACCGGAATAATAGGCAATGACCCAGCCGACGAATTAGAACGATTAGAAGCTCGGTACATGTAACTGTAGATCGCTCAACGCCCCGGATGTCGACTGGATTCTGCTGAATCTGCTAGAATCCCGCCACTTCGACGTCGTTGCGCTCCAGGAGCTTTGTCTGGAAGAAGAGAAGGTACGGTGGATTTGTGACCGCAAGGCACAGTACCACCAAAGCGGTGGCACAACCAATGAGCTTGGTAGCAGTTTTATAGTGCTGTGCAGGTTGCAGAGTCGTGTGATGAAGTGGCAGGCAATCAGCGACAGGTTGTGTTCGTTGAGAATAAAAGGCTGGTTCTACAACTACACTATTCCCAATGTGCACTGCCCTCACGAAGGAAGACCTGATGCAGAGAAAGAAACGTTCTACGCACAGCTGGAGAAACTTTACGATAGCTGCTCGCGTAGCGACATTAAGATCGTCATTGGGGACATGAACGGAAGGAAAGACTTATATAAGCCGGTGATCGGCCCGCACAGCCTGTACACCGTGACGAACGACAACGGCCAGCTATGCACCAACTCCGCAGCTTCCCACGGGCTGGCAGTCCAAAGTCCCTTCTTTCCTCGACCAACGTTCCACAAAACGATTGACCACGTTCTCATCGACGGCCCGTTCTTCACAGACATTACATACGTACGCACCAATCACAGTGCTGATCGGACATGACTACTTCAATCCAAAAAACTACAAAACCCTGATATAACCGGTAGTCCTCTACGGAAGTCCTCTTGGTGTTTTCGAACGGAAGGTGCTGTGTACTATCTACGGTGGAGTACAAACGGACGACGGATAACGGCGACAGCGCATGAACCATTAGCTACAAGCGCTGCTTGGAGAGAACCCCATTGCGCACCTGGCGAAAGACAATAAGTTGCTATGGGCCGGTCACGTCGTAAGGATGCCGGACGACAACCCTATGAAATCACTTCTCTTCAGCAAACCCTACCGGCACCAGAAAGTAAGTGGCGCAGGAACTGGTGAAACACAACCCAAAACCGAGTAAAATGGCGACAGCTTCTTGATACAGCACGAGTTACTACAGCTCTTGTCTGACTGATAAGATGATTAAGAGAGCTAGGTTTGAGAAACGATCCTGGGTGCAGAACTAGTTCTTAGCCAATGAATGACGACATCTCAATTTGTGTTGATTGTGCTGCTCTGATAAGTAGTATGGAATGTATTTATATTGAATATAATCATTCTCTGAGAAATTCTTGGGGGGCTAAACACTTTCTAGAGGAGGCTGAAGCCGTTTTCGATCGTACATATAAAGCCTCTATTTGAAAGGTTAACTTTCGCTCTCACGCGTACAGTTTCGATCGAAGGTGTGTTTAATTGTGTCATTTCAAGACAATCCAAGTATGGATGTAGTCGTGATATCAGCCCTAGTATGAAATTACACCGTAGGAATGTTATGTTTGAAATTTACTTTTTAATGGAAACAGTTTATTTTTTTGTTATTATGGGGCCCCCAGAATGTGAGGGTCTGAGCCCATTTAAGTATATGTAAAAAAATGTTAGTGGCACCAAAACTCACAGACTAAGAACTTATAATCTTTCATTTTTTTCTAGTTTGAGTTTTAGGGCACACCTGTGTTGACAAGTGTTATCTACAACTTTACCGACGACACTATACTCTGAAAAAAATTTCGGCTCAGGAGAATATTCCTTAGTATGATATACGTCAGCACGAAGAACTTTGAGTTGACATAAATCAAATTTGCTGAGCCGAATGCGACTTGATGATAAAAATACTTTTGGAATACTCATTCGAGTGATGAACGACAGTCTTCCACAAGATAAACGATTTTGTAAGGACCAATTTTCTTTTCATCAGGACCCACTCGTGTCTAATGAGCACTTCAAGCTCGCATACGAGTGTTAGTATCCGTTTTTCATATGCTCAAACATATTTCGAGTTGGTTCTAATTCACTAAGTTTTAGATTCAGGGAAGCTCCGAACCCGCAAGTTTAGAGAGTCCGCCTTGGTAAGCGGGTGGTCGTGGGTTCGAATCTTAGTGGAATCAGGCCATTTGGCTGCCAAAGGACTTTAGCATGGGTTTATTCTCAGGCTTCCCACCAAGTACCCTTCCTTCAATCTGAAGTCTACAGTACCTCTGTTGAATCACCTTCTAACAAAAAAACTTCCTGTTGTAATAAAACTGGTGTGAGTAACGTATGAAAGTTCTCTCCAGGGAATTGTAATTAGGTGATATTGTTAGGATGGACAGAGGCTCGGTATAGTAGAGTAGTAAGCTTGAAACGGAAAGGTAAAACTTACACACAAGCACGAATATGAATGATAAGCGTATCACTTACTTCAATAGTGATACTGCCAATAATGTCTCTGGTCGCAGTGATGAGAGGAAAAAAAATTGTTCTTTTTTCTTACTGTTTTGTCTGTTACGGGTAACCATAAAAAACCGCTATATTCGATGTATTTTATTTCAAAAAAATCATAACTTTTGAGCCAGTTGATCGATTTTCGATCTTTTTGGGTCAAATTAAAGGTAATTACGTCTAGTTATAAGAAAAAATACCAAAAAATACATCTGGGTGCTTTTGTATGCATAATGTATAAAATTATTGAAATTTTCGTCTTGTTTTTAAATTGAATTTACTCAGTTTTAAAAAATAACATATTTCTCAAAGTTCCTCCATTTATAGAGTCAAGTAATAAAGTTTTAAGTTTAAAATGAGATCAAGAGATATTTTTTATGTTTGCCCCAAAAAGAATGACATACAAATGAAAAACGCATATTTTTTGATGAAAAATATTAATAACTCTGAGTAAAATTGCGATATTTACGATGTTAGCATTGCAAATTGTTTCTCTTAAAAAACTCTAAAAGTCGTTTAAAGACAGTTTTGAGATGAAACTTGAAATAAAAAAGTTATAGCGTAAAATGTGTTTTTTCAATATAAATCGGTTGTTTTCAAAGATAGAGAAAAACTGATTGCATCGATTGCATTGATTGCATCGAAAATGTTGGTCACCCTAATTTTCGATAATTTTCCAATGAACGCTTTATCATATGTAACAACTTAGTAGAAGAAAGTTTTTCTCTAAAATATTGCTATAGAGCTCTAGACCAAAATTTCCTCTTAAATTTGGTTTCTGACCATTGCGCAATGGTAACCAAATAACCAAATTGTCTCTGAATATTTTTTGACGCAGGTCTTTGTTTCCTATAGCGTGGTACAATCTGTAAAAGTGTAAATAAAACCGGCTAAATGTTAATTAGATTTTAAACAGTAAGTACTGCGTAACCACACGATGGATTTTAATAAACAACATGTCGTTGGATAGATAAAGTGATAGATAATTTTGTAATCCGTCAGTTATCATTATTTCCTCATTTCTTAGCAGCGAAAATTGATTAAAAGCTTCAAGGTCGAATTTTCACGAACAACAAACAAATCATGTGCGAGCACGCCTAGTACAGACATTATGAGTAGACTCCAACTGTCTGCCTGCCCTGCCAGGCAATGCCTGGTATTCTTTATGCATCTAATGTTTGCGTCCTCGAGCCTAGACTATTCTCATGTCTCAAAAGTAAAACATTTTTGAACAGCTTGCAACAATCTACTTCAGTAGACAATTTACTTATCTGCTGAATGTTAATAAAACTGATGTCTTGAAGGAAAATATGCGGGTACAGGCGACAGCAAACTCGGTAAAGCACGAATAGCACTGACGGCGGAGCCGTCGTCTTCGAATCGACACACGTACGTACCTACGACAGGACGTGATTTTTTTTTTTTGGATTCAATATTCTTTATTTTTCTTACGGTATTTTCATTATACATTTGTTTTTTGAACATTGTGAGAGATTCAATTTTATCAACTTTTCAACTCTGATGTTTTTAATGTATTATAAGTGTTACTACTTTTTCCTTTTCTACGTACATGATTTACATTTTAATGCTCGGCATTAGAGTTTTCATTATTAAATAAATATACCTAGCTACTTATAAATAAAGCTCACGAATGAGCACCGCACTAGAGTTAAGTGCATTGTTTTTAGTGTTTTCAGCGTGTGCAGAGATTATGTTTTCGGTCATATCGATACCAGCTATTTGATGCACTTCTGATGTTCGGGTTCCGAAGGGCACGTTCAAGATCATTTTCAGGAACTTGTTCTGGATCCGTTGAATCTTTTGCAGGTGGGTTCTCGCGCAGGTTCTCCAGATCGACGAGGCGTTTAGAAGCATCGGCAGGATGACCTGTTTGTATAACGTCAATTTATTCACGACGGATAATTTCGATTTTCGGTTGATTAGCGGGTACAACTTCTTCATTAGCACTAAGCTTTTCGTTACTGTTTGTTCAATGTGGGGGCGATAAAGTAGCTTATGATCATAGGTCAAACCAAGGTAGCGTTCATTTGACGACCAGGGAATATCCACATTGTTCAACCGAATCTTTGTTGTCGGCACCAAACGTTGACTATTCCGATGTGGGAAGACTATGGTCTGAGTTTTTGCTGCATTCACACAAATTTTCCATGAGGTGAGGTAATTCACAAAGACGTTAAGCCCAGTTTGCAGCTTTTTAACTATTTGGTTGATCTGTCTGCCCTCGTACATAATGGCGGTATCATCAGCAAACAGCGACAGGATGCCTCCATTGGGTAGTTCAGGAATATCTGATGTGAATAAGTTGTACAGAACAGGACCAAGGATGCTGCCCTGTGGAACACCAGCTCCTACGTCGTATGGGTCAGACAGGCCACCCAGCACACAGACCTGAGATTTGCGCAGCGTAAGATAGTTTTGCACAATCTTCACTAGATAAACGGGATAGTTGTAGCGCTGTAGCTTGTGGATAAGCCCGTCGTGCCACACGTTGTCGAATGCTTTTTCTATGTCCAGGCAGGCCAGGGCAGTTGTTTTAGATAGCTCCTTGTTCCGATTGATGAGTTTTGTTACTCTCTGCAGTTGATAAGTTGTTGAATGGCCTCTGCGAAAATCGAACTGTTCGTCCAGGAATATGTTGTTCACTTCTGCGTGGCACAGAATACGGCTGTAGATGCATCGTTCGAATATCTTGCTGAGGGCAGAAAGCAGACTGATGGGACGGTAGATTTTGGGGCATGTGGGATCCTTTCCTGGTTTTAAAATGGGAATCACTTTCGCCAGTTTCCACTTTGTTGGAAAGTACGCCAATTCAAGGCATCGGTTGAACAATTTTTCCACCACAGACAAGGCTGTTGGTTCAAGGTTTTTGAGCACAAGGTTGAACACTCCGTAAAATCCGGGAGCCTTCATGTTCCGAGAGAATTTAATGTTGTTTTGTACCTCGTCCACTGTTATCCGCTGATCAGGTGGTAAGATATTCGGTGTGCGGGCCAGAATTACTATCGATTCACTGACAGCTGGTTCGATTCCACTCACAATATCACGACCAACATTGTGGGAAGCGGCAAAATGCTGAGAGATAGCACAAGCCTTTTCGCGGGAAGTTAGCAAAGTTTCACTATTCACTATTAATGGCGGAATGGGTTTTGGTTTGTTCTTCAACACTTTAGCCACACGCCAAAATGGCCGTGAGCAGTTGGGCAAATTACGTAATTCGGTTGCAAACTGTCTGTTTTTCACTTTCTCCAGACGTTCTTGAACGGTTTTTGTCAGCTGTCTAGCGAAGAATCGGTGCCTAGGGTTGCGGGTACGTTGATATTGCCTTCTCAGCGAGTTTCGCAAGGAAATTATGCGCTTGGTGTTATCGTCGATTTGCGCAAACTTACGTGTCACTGGAACAGATGGGATGTAGCGGCACTCTGCTTCCTGGATGACGTCTATCATGGACTGTAGAGTACGATCGATGTCTCCAGTGCTGTTCAAAGTGATGTCCGCATCAAGATGGTTTTCAACATACCGCTGCAGCTTAACCCAATTTGCGCGATGGTAATTTCTTCTTTGTTGAACTTGACGCCGCTCTACGTTAGCACCAATCTCAGCGATGACCGGAAGATGATCCGAGGAAAGCTCTGTTATGGTTTTCGGAATCGAAAATCGATCGGTGATGTTGGTCAGAAAAATGTCAAGCTTAGAGCCTACACCACCAGGAGAGATGTAAGTTGGCAATTCCGGATGAGCGGGATAGTAATATCCAGCTTCGGAATCTTCTACGATGATGTTACCATTTGAGTTGCACCTGGAGTCACCCCAAGCGGAGTGGCGAGCATTGAGATCACCTGTGATGACGGAATTGCCTCCTCTTCTAGACAGCTTTTGGATGTCATTCTTCAATTTCACCGTGGTTCCATTTGCCCGTCGAGACTGCTTCGGACAATAGACCGCAATAAATGTGAGTGGTCCATCAGTGGTGGTAATTTCGATTCCTACAGCTTCGACAAAGGTTGTGTTGAAACTCGGTAGTGATTTGTATGGTAGTCCTCTCCTTATGGCGATTGCAACCCCGCCCCCAGCTGAGGTTGTGCGGTCCAGTCTGACTACCGAGTGTTCCGGCAGGCAGAAGTTTATGTTCGGCTTCAAATGTGTTTCGGTTATTGCAGCGACATCGATGTGGTGTGTGTTCAGAAAATGTAGAAGTTCTAACTTCTTGTTGGCCACAGAGCGGGAATTCTAGTTAAGGATTCGAAACAATGGATCTATGACGGTAGTAAAAAGTCATCATGACCGCAATCTGTTCCTGGTTGGTGCGACAAGCCTATGTTTGCTGATCGAGTTTAAGAAACAGCGTAGCTAGCTGTTCCATCGGGTACAAATTGCTACTTGCTGGGGGCATGCTGGCAGCCTGTGCATAACTCAAAAATCCGGGGGGGTCCCGGCTAGGAACACCACCAGTTGGAGGAGGTGGAAACGGCAACGTACTTGAAGTCGCTGGCGGGGTTGGTGTAACGCTAGGTTGTACACTTTTTCTATTCGACGGTCGCTGGCGATTGGCAATTTCACTTCGAATTTTGATAAATTCTGCTCGTTCTGGACAGGAACGGCTGTTCGTAGCATGCTCTTCGTCACAGTTGAGACACTTGATTTGTTCGGCTTCCTCAACAAGATAATCCACTGTTCGATGCGGACCTGCACATTTCATGCAGCGACTCTTGATGTGGCAATTCTTTGTGCCATGTCCATAGTTCAAGCAATTGGAACACTGCGTTACATCGCGATGAATCGGTTTGTATCGCTCCCATTGCACGATGATGTTGAATAGGGCGGTGATTGTTTTCACTGTGCTCAGTGTAGTTGAACCCCTGGTCAGGTGGATCAGGTATAACTGATCACGATACTTGATGGCTTTGTTGTGTCTTATCATTTTGTATACTGCTTCCACTTCTAGGCCGCAAGCGACAGGCTCCGTTTTTAACTCGTCCAGTTTCAATTCCGGTAAACCACGCAGTACAACTTTGAATGGTTTTGTAGCTGCAATATCGTGAGTAAAATACTCCGCTTTTGTTTGCTTCAGGTAAGCCTCTGCTGCCTTGTAATGTGGGGTGGATGGAACGACGATTTTGTAGCCGTCCGTGCATAGCCTCAGGGTAGCTATCAGCCCTTTGCTGATAAGTTCATTGAAGTGTTGCCTTAGTCCAGGCGGGAAACCTTTTACGTAGAAAGGCGGCATTTTCTCCTTCTTTTCCGTTTTCTCGGTAGTTTGGTCAGCCAGCGATGCAAACTTGTTAGCAGCTAGTATCTTCTTGGCGATTCCATCATCCTTTTCAGCAGGGTCACGAAGACGCTTATTGTTTTGCTCCTTACTGGAACCCGTTTTTCCCATTTCGTTGGGACACGACAACGTACTGTTGTATAACGAATGCGATAGGTGAAATAAACGAATGCGATAGGTAAACTAAAACTTTCAGTTGTTGTAACAAACACGTCTGTGCACACCAAGCGTGAGACGAAGAATGATAGGACAGGACGTGACAAGTGGCTTCTAGTTATTCTTCTTTTCGCTCAAAATAGCCCGCATAAAACATTTCAATTTTTCGGCACGACGCTTGCCAGTGTCGCCAAAAATATTTAATAAAGGAAATTTCAATACCTAAAATTTTTCAAGTTCTGGGTTACAATTATAATTAGTTACTTAATAAAGGTTACTCAATGGATCTTGAATTGCTTTGAAGATATATTCTGGATTTATTTGACCTAGTCATAATTTCAACTTATTCCTCTTGCTTTTCTTGAATTTAATCATAATTCAATCGTTCATCATAACTAGTTTAAAAAACATGATTAATATTTCGAATATTATTTTCACAGATCCGGTGTGTGAAAATGTTTCGAAAAGTTGTTGAACGAAACACAGTTCATCCACTTGGTATGCAGAAACAGTGTAAACCAAAAATATCGAAAGTTTTTGCAGCACGGCCAACCATACCGACTAATAATAAAACTCAACAGTGCGTTCAATAAAATCGACCAATTAGAGAGGGCTTTTACTTTGACAGAACTTTGGGTGATTTTTGGTTTCTCTTGTCACATCCTATCCTAGGTACGTACGTACGGATGTGTCAGTCCCGCGCGTTGAGGAAAACATAAACAAATCGCTTATTTGTTCAAAATCCTACGTTCGAGCAGCTGGCGAATTATTCAGTTGAACGATATTCTATGCAGGGCTGCTGAATATCACTTCGTTGCATTCGTATTCATTCATTATTGCCGAAGCACAACAACACGTGGCAACAGTGTATTCACTCAGCAATGGAAACAACGCCTATAGTGAACTGAACTGTTATGAGTGGCTTGTGGGCGATGAATAGTTATTAAAACGTAATATGATTACCTCCGTGGTTGATTCGTATTGGCTACGATTTACTCAAGTCATCCGAAGCGATATTGAGCGATCGGATCAGCGTTGCCAGGTATCCAGATTTTGCTGGATTATCCAGATTTTTGAACATGTATCCAGGTAGACAGCTTTGATGTCCAATTATCCAGATTTTTCATGGATGATCCAGGTTTTATCCAGATTTTATTTTCTCTGTTCCGCAAAAAGGTCATCACTTCAATTTTGGCGCGAAATTTTGCAATTTTGTCACCTCAAATTTTGCGTACCCCAAGACTTTTATTCGAAAAATTAACCTTTCACCCCACGAAATGATTGCCAGATTTTTTCAAGATTTTCATTTTGCCTTTTCCAGATTTTTGAAAAAATGACCTGGCAGCGCTGGATCGGATGGGAATACATCGCTTCAGAAGCCTTTGTGACTCAGATCAATGCCGATGAATATTCACCGTGAATGGTATTACCAATCGCAATGATGCTTCGGGGCGAATCCAAACGAAAAATGAAAATTGCCGAGGAAGAAGCTTAGTTATACTGCCGTGGGCAAGGATTTTGACGTAAGCGCCAAAAGCACAAAATCGCTACAGATCTAAATCGTTTGCAAATCAACAGAAGCGCTTTATTACGCAAACTGATCTGATAGAATCTGAGTAAATATGATGAAAAACATACCCCATTGCTTTAACACGTTTATTTATGTAAACGCATTGAGTTTTAATGCCAACGTCACTTCTCTTGCAAAACAGCAAAACCATTTGAAAGTTTTGCACTAAAAGTGACGTTGGTACGCCTGAATAGTCTAGTTTGCCATGCGTACTGGTCGGTAGTCAGCAGCAAGGATATAAATAAAATCATGCACTCCACAAGCATGATACACTATCGTATTCGTACCTCAACGTCACTTCTATGTAAAGTGGCGCTAACGTCACTTCTTATTTTTGATATTTCTCAGTTATTTATCAAAATTTTTGGAAACGGCAACAAGCATCTTGAAGGTGATTTTCTATATTATAGTAATACGTAAATAAATGAAATTTGAAAATTTGGCGCTTACGTAAAAATGCAAGCCCACGGCATATATAAATATATATATATATATATATATATATATATATATATATATATATATATGACTATGTCCGGCGGGTTGCTTCTGATTGAATAAGTAGTATGTTTACGGTCTTAGTCATTTGCTTTGATCCGTAGCTTATCTAGTTGGCTCTTGTTAGGCCAGGACGCGGAAACAGTCTCCAAGAAGACACAGGTAGAGGGTATCGAATTGTTCCGTTTAAATAAATAGAAAAGATTTTTACTTTTGAGAAAGGGTTTCTTCTTTTGATTTTTTTTGAGATGTTTTCAAGCGACACAAAGAAACAATCATTTGTATTTATTTAAACGTAACTTAAGAGTTAAGAAAAAATATCGACAAAAGAAACATACAAAATGGCGGACATATTCACAATTTCGTAATCATGCAATTCATAATCATTGTGAAAATCTGTCTGTCTACTATGCTATTGCTACTATGTAGCAATAGAAGTATTGAACGTTGAAATATTTTTTTTTCAACTGTGGTAAAATTAATTGTCTTCCCGGTCAGAAGAGCACAACTAAAACATTATAAAATTCTATCAACGTGAGATACAAATAACATATTTTGATACAATTTTGTATTTTTCCATATAATTTTGATTACAAAATTAAATCTGAATATATATAATAACAAAACGTGTAATGAAGTAGTTCTGAAACAAGTCTAACTAACTTTTCGGTTTTATCAAAACCTGTTGTTTCTAACAATGTTTGTTATTATATTGTATTATATACTATCTTATTTTGTTAGAAAGCTAATATGTTTGTAACATTATCATTTCTGTTATAATTTCTGTTATTTTAACACCTAACGGGACCAAATTGAAAACACAGGAAGGTTTTCCCCGTAACAAACTAACAACTTCTGTTACATTTTTGTTTTTTCTTTCGGTCTTCAGTTGAACCTCTAAAAAGCTTCAATCAATACTTAAAAAATGTTTATAAAGTTTCAAAGTGATTTTTTCGAAGTCCGTCTGAAAATTTATTTGGGCACTAGAGGGTTAAAGCTACAATTTAATTATTTACAGTATATTGCAAACATCGATTAAAAAATAATTTTTAAATATTTATGTAACCATATTTACCGAGTACAAGAATTATTAGTAAGCACACTAACTGTTCGGTTATTTCAAAAATTTGGTTATTCGGATTGGAATATTTTTGAAAAATTCTAGATAAATGAGACAGACCTCGCGAATTAAGCAAATGATTAGTTGAATTAATTTACAAGACAACTAACACGGCGCTGCCATGCATCTTCAAAAACCGAGAAAAATATGAACAATATGTTCCCCGTCGTCAATCATAATAAATTCAACTAAATTTTGTATGATTTCCAACATTAATTGTTTTCTTAAGAAACTATGCTTGCTGTTTTATTGAATCTTCACGACATAGATACAAAAATAAAAGCTTTTTTGATCCCGGCCGTATGAACAAAAAAGTTTGTCCTGCTTGTCTCGTAGTATTTGCAGCGGCGAATAAAGCCAACGCTTTAAGGCCGTGAACATACTAGCGCCGTAGGCTAATGTACAGCCCTAAGTAAAGCCCTGCCGCAGGTTAATGTACAGCTAACCCACGGCAAGGCGAACCGTCTCCGCAGTGCAAGACGCGCCAGTATATTTTCGGCCTAACTCATACGGCCTATTGTCTCATAGCACCAGCAAATGTACGAACAAGCTCAGAAATTCTGGTAAGCTTCAGTGAACGATTCGATGCGAATGCTATTTTGTCTTCGTCCCGATTTTATTTGCCATGATGAATCTATCAATGCCACGGTGAACCGATACAAATATTTACTGAGTTGCATCGATGTGATTTTGAACCGTATCCAATCGGCAAATAATGAGAAACAGCAGGAAAAGGGAAAGACACGAATCGATCGTTTCAGTTCATCCGAACACATGTACGCGCCCGATGAAGTATGCGTTCGTGTTACATTGACATTAGTCCACAGCGAACGGTTCACGAAGCGAATGAAGATTCAATGCAGGAATCAGGAGCCCTGATTCTATGTTTCTGTTTCATACTCGGTTCTGAATATATTTCTCATCAGTGACCAGAAATCGGGAAAAGCTGTTGAACGTAATCGGCAAAAGATGGCAAGATGGAAGTGATAAAAAATCGAAAAAACGAGATGCGATGGTTTACAGTTTGAAAAAACAAAAGCAACTTTACACGACTATACACGTTTACTAGTATGGGTAAGTTAAAAGTCTTTTATCTCTATTGCGCTGACGACGTATGCAGGTAATAGAATGTAGGAAGGTACGGAGATGGTTTGAGTCTCAGGTTTAAAAGGCTTCTTTTTTAACAGTGATGACGTAGAACTCCGAAAACATTGTGGAGAAAACAATGTTCGGCAGATTTTTTCACTAGTTTTAAAAGTTTTAAGCTGAAAATACCTTTTGCGCTGTTAAATAATGCAGAATACCGTCTCAAATGGCATTTGCTCGTTGACCGAGATCTACGTCACAACCCAAAAACACGTGTTCTTTGCCAGTGTTTCGCTACTAATACATCTCTGTTTATCTTGTAATATTTTTCAAATCGACTTGGCGAGCTGGAGGTTTCTCAAAGAAAAGATTTCAAAATTTTATACATTTCTAAGACATTTGGTTTCAAAAAAGAATCGATTTCGACAATTTCATGGACTGTCTGTTAACTTTTTTCATCAAAAAAAAAAATGAAACTTCCTCTTGAGGCTTATCATCCCGAAGTCTGATTGAACTGAAATTTAACATGGGAGCTTTTTTCGAGAAGGCGAAGCTTTTGAGTCCTGCTGCTGAACAAAAGTCGAAGGTCTAATGTTTCTCATACATTCCATTGCATCTTAACAGTAACGCAGAACCCTAATATTGAAAAAACAAAAATCATCAAAATCATTTCTGATCCAAACATTTAACAGTTTCTAATGTTTAGTGAGATACGCAGCTTAAATTACTTCGCCTATTTTAAATATTTTACAGCTGTCTCCAAAAAGCCGAACAAAAAAAAATTCAATGATTGTACTTACTTTCACACATGTTTTCGTAATATACTCCAGACGGTTCTCCGATATCGATTAGCGGGCGCTCTCCGTTCAAATATGTTGATGGTCCATCAGGCAGTGACTTGTGATCAAGGTGATACAGGCGGCAGTTGTATTGTGATCCTGATGGGCTTCCCATGTATAGAACAGAACGACACAAAAACTCTGTTTCAATTTCACACGCGAGTTTGCAAGCTGCGTCTGAAGTAACTTGTAGTTCCTTGTCAGTGTAGTAGTGTAATCCGACATACTGAGAAACCTTGTCCTCCGAAACTCCAGTTCGCGGGAGCTGGAACAGTCTGGTAAATTTGCATGCTTGGCCCGGTTTCAAGCAAAGGTTTTCGAAATAATCAACACCTTGTGCATCCACTAATTGAACAATTTGTCCTGTGGTTCTTCGATCGGAATCACTGAGAACACATTTCATATTGTTATAGTCGTATTCTACAGAACGGCAAATGAATCTTTTTTCATTCAGGCAGGCTGACAGACAAGCTTCTTTTGTACTAGTATATATTAGAGCATTGTCTAGACCTCGGATCATCTTATTAGGAAGGCGTTCGAAGTTCCAGGGCCGTTGGCAGGCGTTATCTGAACGCAACTGTAGCTTAACCATATAGTACATACTAGATGATCGCTGTGGTGTGCTGGCTGGATTATTGGCAGCGGTCACATTTTGAAGTTGACACAAAGT
The DNA here is from genome assembly GCF_029784165.1 of Wyeomyia smithii. Lineage (NCBI taxonomy): Eukaryota > Metazoa > Arthropoda > Insecta > Diptera > Culicidae > Wyeomyia > Wyeomyia smithii. The sequence goes on along the minus strand of NC_073696.1, from coordinate 169,524,505 downwards.
CTCTTGGGCTGGAGTTAGCGGGTTGACGACAAAACTGGAAACAAAATATAAAAAGCAACGCGTTACTATCAACTTCATAGGAACTAATAATAGAAAGAATGAAAAAAACCTAAATTAATCCACCTAGCGGTCAGACTCAGCCTTTCTCATTCAAACTTATTATTTGTAAAAAATAGATTTACATGAATGCTTAAATCCAATAAAGGTATATTCACTCTTTGGGTTCTAAAATATTGATGTTGTAATTGAAGTATAAAATATGACATTTGACGTAATGTTAGTGCATAAGAAATAGCGAAATAAAAGAAATGACTCTTGATTTCGAACAATTTAATCACGAGCGATACCGGGAACGTTTGAATAGAGCGATACCACATTTAAATCATGTTGAGGCCATATATATATTGATCAAAGCAGGTATAGTTCTGAATAGTCTTTGAATTTCTTTTCGTTCCAAAACTTTTGAACCACATATCAAATTGTTATGAAGTTTGTTATTTGTAAGTTTGAGAGATGAGTCGTTTGTATGACACTAGTTATGTTCAAATAAGTCGTGTAATCTTCGAGATAATAGACTTTCATTGTTTTAACAATTTAATACATAACGGTTGCTTAAGTTCGATTAGGGAAAAGGGAATGTATAGGGCAGCCAACATTTGAAACCACGTGTACAATCATAATTCATCAGGTAACTAGCCCCTTCATCTGATATCAATATTATTCAAATCGGTTGTGTAGTTTCTAAGATAATGAAGTTTCGTGATTTTCACATTTCGATACATTACAGACGAAGTTACAGTCCGATTACAGCAAAATTCAATAGGGTGCTTTGAGGCAGCTAGACCTTTCATTTGACATTAATTTTGTGGAAATCGGTTCAACCATCTCTGAGAAAAGTGAGTGAGTTTAGGTAGTCTTTGGAATATGTTTCTTTTCATACCTGGATTTCACATTTTTAAACAACAGGCAAAGTAAAAGTCCGATTACAAAAGAAATCAATAGGGTCTTCTGGGGCAGCAAGACCTTCCATATGACACTGATTTTATGAAAATCGGTCCAGCCATCTCTGAGAAATATGAGTGAGATTAAATAGTCTCCAGAACACGTTTAATTCCATATATTCTGAACCACAATTTCAATCTTCATAAAATTCAAAAGTTAAGGGTTTTTTAGGTAGCCTGTTCATTTGAAATTAATTTTGTTCAAATCCGTTGTGTAGTTTCTGAGATAATGATGTTTCGTGATTTTCACATTTTGATACATAACCTCGAAACTAAAAATCCGATTACAATGAAATTCAATAGGGTCTTATGGAGCAACTAGACCTTTCATTTGCAATTAATTTCATTGAAATCGGTCCAATCATCTCTGAGAAAATCGAGTGAGATTGAGAGAGCGTTACACACAAACACAAACATACACACACACACACACACACACACACACACACACACACACACACACACACACACATACACACACACATACAGAAAATGCTCAGCTCGTCGAACTGAGTCGAGTGATATACGACATCCGGCCCTTTTGAGCACTTTTATACCTTTAGCTTTTGCAGTGATTGCTATACCTTTCTAGGAGAAAGGCAAAAAACAAATGTTCGAAGACATCCTGAATGACGAGAAGCATTTTTTTTACGCAATGTCAATCTACACATAATTTTATTTTGAACCTGCATTTTTTTTTTCAACTTTGGCCCATCTGCAGCACCACGAAATTTTCGAACGTTGAATTTTTTTAGAAGTGAACATTGCACTGTTGAAATCCATAGTGGAGTGCCAAGTACAAATCATTCATTTGGTGAAATATTAGGATGGAACTAATTTTGACGATTCTCAAATTTGATATTTGATGTTTTTAAAGGAAAATAATACAATAAAAAGTTAGTAATTTACTTCCATGTATTTAGGTATCACTAGCTAACAGGGGATCACAAAAAATCCCTTAACCCTCTAATGCCCAATGTCGCCTTCAGACGGGTTTCAATAAAATTAATATAAGTTTTTAATACATACTCTAAAAATATTAATCAAGATTTAAAGTGATTTTGCGGAAGCTCGTCTGAAGGTGGGCTTGGGCACTAGAGGGTTGATTTTGCCTGAAACACCTATAAAGAATGGAACTGTTTTTTTTTAACCATACGCAACTTTTTTACCTAACCCTCCCAGCTGGTCTCGAGGTACGATGCTGGCCTAACAAGCCATTCGTCGTAGGTTCGAGTCTCGGCTCGGGAGAGAATGTTTGTGTCAGTAGGATCGTAGCGCTAGCCCCGCAATTGTCCAGTACACTTAACAGTTGGCTGCGAAGTCTGTGTATAATAAACAGAAGGTCGAGTTCCGAATCGGAATGTAGCACCAAGGCTTTGTTTTTTTGCTTTGCTTAACTTTCTTACCTTATCTAGCAGGCTAGAGCCGGGGTTTCTCGTGCTGTATCAAGTAGTCGTCTTCATTCCACTCGGTTCTGGGCTGTATGGCGCCATGCTTCCAGGCGTCTTATCACTCGTAGGTCACTCTTAATCTGATCAAGCCATCGTGTACGCTGTGCTCCTCTGTTTCTGGTGCCGGAGGGGTTACTGAAACGGGTCGTTTTAACCGGTTTGTCGTCCGGCATCTTTGCGACGTGTCCGACCCATCGCAAACTGTTAACTTTGATCAGATATGCAATGGGGGTCTCTCCTAGCAGCGCGTGCAGCTCATGGTTCATGCGTCTACGCCATTCTCCGTCTTCAGTCTGTATTCCACCGTAGATGGTTCGCAGCACCTTCCGTTCGGAAACTCCAAGGGCGTTGAGGTCCTCTGAAAGCTGTGTTGTCGTCTCTAGCCCATAGAGGACTACCGATCTAACTAGTGTTTTATACAGCTTCAACTTTGTACGGCGGCGCACTCGATTGGATCTCAGTGTCTTACGAAGTGCAAAGTAGGCACGATTTCCCGCTTGAATGCGTCTCCGGATCTCCTTGCTGGTGTTGTTGTCAGCGGTCACCAGCGATCCTAAGTACACGAACTCGTTTACCACCTCAAGCTTATCGCCATCTACGGTGATCCGGGGTGGGAGGCTGACATTGTTCGCCTTGGAGCCTCTTCCCTACATATATTGAGTTTTCGACGCATTGATCAGCAGTCCAATACGCTTAGCTTCCGCTTTAGTTTGGTGTAGGTTTCCTCCACCGTCGCAAAGTTTCGTGCTATAATGTCGAAGTCATCAGCGAAGCCTTTAAGCTGAACCCGTTTCGTGAAAATCGTACCACTCGTGTCGATGCCCGCTCTTCGTATAACACCTTCGAGGGCGGTGTTAAGAAGCAAACAAGAGAGTCCATCACCTTGTCTCAATCCCCGGCATGACTCGGAGGGACTAGAGAGCATCCCCGAGACATGCACGTAACACATCACACGGTTCATGGTAGCCTTAATCAGCCGCGCCAGTCTAACCGGGAAGATAACCTCGTTCTCGTGCAGGATCTGCCAGAGCTGTTCTCGATCAACTGTATCATAGGCTGCCTTGAAGTCGATAAAAATGTGATGCGTGGACACGTTGTACTCACGACATTTTTGCAAAATCTGTCGGATTGAAAAAAATTGGTCCGTGGTTGCGCGGGCTCCCATGAAACCTGGCTGGTACTGCCTCACGAACCTCCTTGTTAAAGGTGTTAGACGTTGGAATAGAACTTGGGAGAGTATTTTAAATGCAGGGTTTATAAGCGTAATGCCACGATAATTGCAGCACTCCAGCTTGTCGCCCTTCTTATAGAAGGGCAGACGACTCCCTCCATCCACTCTTCCGGCAGTTTTTCCTCTTCCCAGATCTTGGAACTGACCCAGTGCAGTGCTCTAGCAAGCGTTACTTTACCATGTTTGTAGAGCTCGCCCGGCAGGCCGCCTTTGCCGGTGGCTTTGTTGTTCTTCAACCTCCCAATCTCCCGCTGAATTTCGTGGAGGTCGGGGGCTAATACTCAGTCATCTATTGCTGGCACTCCCAGGTACGTTTCAGTTCTGCTTCTGTTTGTTACATCGCCATTCAGATGTTCATCGAAGTGCTGCTTCCACCTGTCGACCACCTCGCAGTCGTTCGTGATGAGGTTACCTTCCATATCCTTGCAAAAGTCGGCTCGCGGCACATAGCCTTTACAGGATTGGTTAAGAACTTTCGCGTCTCATTAGCAGTGAACAGCTCTTCTAGCTCTTCATGGTCACGATCCTCTTGCTGGCGCTTTTTACGTCTCAGAATCGTGGTCATGTCGTCCCTTGCCCGTCTGTACTTGACCAGGTTCTCTCTCGTCCTTACCCTCAGGTAATTTACCCAGGTCCGGTTTTTCTCTGTCACCGCTGTCTGGCATTCCCCATCATACCAGTCGTTTCTGCCATTCGGCGCCTCTGTTCCTAGTGTCATTGTCGCGGATTCCCTGATGGCCGTGCCATCTTCGAGAGAAGCTGCGCCGAACTCCTCTGCCGTGGGTAGTGCCACTTCAAGCTGTTGCGCGTAGACTTCGGCAGCTTGCGGGTCCCGTAGCTGCTTGATGTTGAGCCGCGAGGATTGGCTCTGTCGTGACTTGTAGACAGTCGACAGTTTTGAGCGCATACAAACCGCCACTAAACAGTGGTCCGAGTCAATGTCCGCCACTCGCTAGGTGCGTATGTTGGTAATGTCCGAGAAAAATCGTCCTTCGATCCGTCCTTGGTCAATTTGGTTCGTTGTTTGTTGGTCAGGTGATTTCCAAGTGACTTTGTGGATGTCCTTGCGGGGGAACAATGTACCCCGATCTACCATTCCTCGGGATGCTGCAAAAATGACACCTCTTTGGCTGTTGTTGTTCGTTTCGGTGTGCAGACTTTCGTGTTCGATCACCGGTTTATACAAGTCTTCCCTTCCGATTTGAGCGTTCATATCCCCGATGACGATCTTGATGTCCCGCTGCGAGCAGCCGTCGTAGACGTCCTCCAGCTGCGCGTATAAGGCTTCCTTTTTGCCATCGGGTCTTCCTTCATGCGGGCAGTGCACATTGATGATGGAGTAATTGTAGAACCGGCCTTTAATTCTCACATTCTGTCGCTGATCGCCTGCCATACGCAAATACCACCTTAAATGACCGGGCTAGCTATTGAAAGTACTACCAAGCGATGACGTTGTAGAGTAATAACAGCAACTCTAATTGGACTTGTGACATGGAATTGAGGTAATTTCATCTGCTTTAGATTCGTTATTCGTTACAGCTAACATAACATATTTCCAGTGGGGGGCACCATTCCGCTAAATTGCTAATCGCTAATTAGCGACGTTAATATTAAGTTAGCGGTTTAGCGATTTCGCTAATTTTTGAGCTGGTTAGCGAAACTGTTAGCGTTGCTAACATTTTGGCCTTCGAAACGCTAATCGCTAATTCGCTAAATTTTGTAGAGAAGCGACAATAGAACTATTTAGAATAAATGTAAATTGCTGATGGCGTTCGTCAATTGCTTCGAAAAATGAACATACAGGGGATAGTCAAAATAAGTAAGATAGGAAAAATTTTGATGAAATTTTAAATGCTGTAGCTTTGCCAAATGTTATTTGATTTTAATAATTCGAACACCATTTAACTGGAAAACTTTTTAAGTTTCATTTTCTGACCTCAGATCTGGCCTAGGTCACCGGATGTAGGAAATATTCCTGAATTCCGGTAGGCATGTCAAACCTTCTAATTTTTGGATGGATTTGGTAATGGGTTGCCTGATAAAAATGCTCATTTGCATCATTGGCATAGATGACAAAATCTAGAATCGGCCAAGAACTAATCTAGAAATGGCTATTTTTCATCCGGAAGTCTTCAGAAGAGCCTTTAGTAGGGGACATTTAGGTTTTTGCACCAAATATAGCGTGTTACACCTCTATCTTCAGGATTTTTTATCAGAAATCTTTCAAAAGACATATTTTTGAATATAGGCTTCATTGGCCACTTCCGAAACAACCTGGATGCCCCGAAGGAACTCGTAGTGAGGGAATTTACATTTCTGCTTCAAAATATAGTCTGCGAAATGCGACACCTCTATCTTAAGGTTTTTCATCAGGAATGATCCAAAAGACATATTTCAGAATACAGACTGCGTTGGCCCCTACCGGAACAATCTAAATGCCCCGGAGGGACCCGGAAAGGGGATATTTACATTTTTACATCAAATATAGCGTGTGACACCTCTATATTCAGGATTTTTTATCGGGCATTTTACAAAAGACATTTCTCTGAATATACACGCTCGTAAATAATAACTCATGAACTGAGCAACTCTGACTCAGTTTAGAACGATGTTCGTAGACGTCAAAAAATGAGTAGAAGTCCTTTTTGATTTTGAGTAACTTTGACTCACTTTTTGGGTTCCCTTGATGTAAATTCTTTCTGAGTAACGTCGCATATAACGACGTCCATTTTGAAAGGTGATTATGATGTGCTTCAGTTTGTGACATATGTTTTTTAATTGTGTGTGCCTCAGAAGGTATTATAACTGTTTACTTTTATTACAAGGTAATTATTGATGAACATGTGGTGTCGTTTATTGGCCGTGGCGGATATCTAGCCAATAATGAAACTGAACTGTACCCAAAAAATGAGTAATGTTGTACTCAAATTTTGAGTAATAATGACTCATTTTAAAGACGCCTAGTGTTACTCAGTTTTGAGTATTTGTGGAGTTACTCAATTTAAGAGTTGTTCCACTTTTTACGAAAATGCGTCAAATGTTACTCGATTTAGAGTTATTATTTACGAGCGTGTAGGCTGCATTTGTCACTTTCGGAACAACCTGGATGCCCTGGATGAACTCGTAGTAGGATAATTTACATTCCTGCATCAAATTCATTTTATTCAAAAATGCAAATGCCCGCACTCCCAGTTCCTACAAGGCATGCGGATCGCTCCGGCAAAGACCAACCAGCCTATATTCAGTCATATGTCTTTTGGGAGATGCCCGATAAAAATCATGATGGAAGAGTCCCCACTCCGGGTTCCTACTGGGCATCCGGATCGTTCCGGTTGTGGCCAACGCAGTCTGTATTCAAAAATATGTCTTTTGGATGATTCCTGATGAAGATAGCGGTGTCGCACGCTATATTTTGATGCAGAAATGTAAATTTTCCCACAACGGGTTCCTTCGGGGCATCCAGGTTGCCCCGGAAGTGGCCAATGAAGCCTATATTCAGAAATATGTCTTTTGAATGATTCCTGATTAAAAAACCTGAAGATTGGGGTTTCACACGCTATATTTGGTGCAAAAACGTTGATGTCCCCTACTAAAGGCTTGAATACTCACACCGCGTGACAACGCCTTCCTGACGAAAATTTTCAGTACCTTCTTGAAACCTCATGCCGCCCAATTTATGTTTATTTATGTTTGTTGAAGGAAAACATAAAGCAACACACTTCTCGAATCACCAGCAGGCGGAAAATGATACAACACCGCATTGCCAGCGCCTTCGCCAAAAGAAGGCGACACAAGACCGTGTGGAAAGCACGATGTGTCTACACGGAAGGCAGTCAAGTGTGCAGTAGAAGGCGGTGAACGACACCCTTCTTCGCTAGAAAACAAAGCTAGAAGGATGTGGTTTAAAGACGTCCCAACGGAAAGCGCGATTACGCCTTCTAATTTGTACGGTGAAGGCGTCATTATGCCGTGTGTGTATTCGGGTCTTAAAGGTTCCTCTAAAGACCCCGGATGAAAAATAGCCATTTCTCGATGAGTTCTTGGCCGATTCCGGATCTTGATGAACCATTCGCTTTAGAAATGATTTTGTCATCTATGCCAATGATGCAAACAAGCATTTTTATCAGGTAATCCATTACCAAATCCATCTAAAAATTAGCAGGTTTGACATGCCTACCGGAACTCAGGAATATTTCTTACATCCTAGGTGACCTAGGCCAGATCTGAGGTCAGAAAATGAAACCTAAAAAGTTTTCCAGTTCAATGGTGTTCGATTTATTAGAATCAAATAACATTTGGAAAAGCTACAGCATTTCAAATTTTATCAAAATTTTGCCTATCCTACTTATTTTGACTATCCCCTGTACTTTACTACGAAAGTTGCTTTTGGAACGTATGTTTCATTCAAACAACGTTCAACTGTCTTAATTGTCTGGAGTTTCTCTCTTTATGACACAAGTGCCAGTCAGTCTTTTTTACCATAGAATAAAGTTCTAGTTATCGTACAAGCCACAAGAACATTATGAAGAACAAGCTCAAGGTCTATATTGAATTTTCGACACACCAAGAACTTTTATAAATTGCAATGTGATTGAATTTAAGTCATTTTTGGTTCTACTTTTTCGACTCATATAATTATTGAATTTTTATGAAAACATTCCTAAAAGTATTTATTTTCAATGCAAGCTGAATAACTTTTGTTACTCCTTGTTTTTTACAAAATCAAGTATGAACACTATTTCGTGAACATCTTATTGTGAATAGCTTTAAGATCAAAGTGATCAAAAACATACAAAACATGAGCAATAAATAAAGCGATGTGACTATTTACATATTTATAAGTTAGCGATTAGCGAAAGTTCCTCTAATGTGGGTTAAGCGTTCAACGTTTAGCGATTATCGAGCTTAATTTTCCGACTAGCGTCGCAAAATTTTCGGTTAGCGGTGCCTACCACTGCATATTTCGAATATATTATTGCAACTAACAGTTATTTTGAAAAGTAGACTTGAAGACAGACTGATAGATATAACACTTTGAACAAATTTTCAAGAAAATCATCGTTCGGATGATACCAGTACTTTACGTTAGTAACACTAGCACCTAGCGTCTTGTATTTCGATTGGCGCTACGTCTTGTATGTATTGAACATCAGCGTAAGCAGGGACAGAAACAAAAACCGTAAGTGCATGTGTCAATTTGGGAACCAAAAATGACAGTATGGAAAACGCCCTTATTTTTTAAAAAAAATTTTAAGTTCCAGAAAGTCGTTTATATGATGTTTGCCTTTCTCCTAGAAAGGTTTAGCAATCACTTGCAAAACCGAAAGTATAAAAGTGCTCCAAAGGGCCGAATGGCATGTAACACTTGACTCAGCTTGACGATCTGAGCATTTTCTGTATGTGTGTGTATGTGTGTGTATGTGTGTGTGCGTGTATGTGTGTGTACGTGTACGTGTATGTGTATGTGTGTATGTATGTGTGTGTATGTGTGCGTATGTGTGTGTATATGTGTGTATGTGTATGTATGTGTGTATGTATGTGTGTGTGTATGTACAGAATTTTATTCTCACTCACTTTTCTCAGAGATGGCTGGACCGATTTTCATAAAATTAATTGCAAATGAAAGGTCTAGATGCCTCATAAGACCCTATTTAATTTTATTGTAATCGGATTTTTAGTATAGTGGTTATGTATCAAACTGTAAAAATCATGAAACATCATTATCTCGAAAACTACACAACCGATTCGAACAAAATTGGTTTCAAATGATCGGACTACCTGAAATAGCTTTAATTTTTGAATTTTATAAAGATTGAACTTGTGGTTCAAAAGTTATGAAAAGAAAAAGTGTTCTGAAGATTGTTTAATCTCACTCATGTTTCTCACAGATGGCTGGACCGATTTTAATAAAATCAGTGTCAAATGGAAGGTCTAGTTGCCCCATGAGACCTTATCAATTGGTTTTGCAATCGGACGCTTACTTATGCCTGTTTTGTTTAAAAATGTGAAATCCAGCTATGAAAAGGAACATAGGAACAAAGGAACACTACTTTGATTCACTCACTTTTCTCAGATATTGATGAACCGATTTCCACAAAATTAGTGTCAATTAATAAGTCTAGCTGCCTCATAACACCCTATTGAATTTTACTGTACTCGGACTGTAACTTCGTCTGTAATGTACCGAAATGTGAAAATCACGAAACTTAATTATCGCAGAAACTACACAACCGATTTGATCAATATTATTATCAGATGAGCGGGTTAGTTAAGGGTTAACTGATGAATTATGATCAAACACGTGGTTTCAAAGTATGGCTCTCCTATACGTTCCCATTTCATTTGATTATAATGGAACTTAAGCAACCGTTATGTATTCAATTGTTAATAAAACAACAAAAGTCTATTATCTCAAAGATTGCATGGCTTATTTGAATATAATTAGTGTCATACGAACGAGTCATCTCTCAAACTTACAAATAACAAACTTCATAACAATTTGATATGTGGCTAAAAAGTTATGGAGAGGAAAGAAATTCAAAGACTACTTAAAACTATACCTGCTTTGATCAATATATGTGGCCTCAACATAATTTAAGTGTGGTATCGTACTATTTAAACGTTCCAAATTCATTGATTCCTTGCGATGTGTTTATAGTCTGTAAATGCACGACGAATCGGCCATAGGATATGATCAAAGTCAAATAACAAATCGTTTGAAATGATTGGTTTAATCGAAATTACAACATCCTTCACTTTTGGCTTCTGTACATCGCCTTAATCCTGAATATATTCATATTGGGTGGTATTCGGTCATTTTCAGCAGATTTTCTTGCATCAATCTGACACCGGAAATACTCATATTGGGAGGTATTTAGTTATTTTGGTTGTTTTCCAGGAACTAAAAGTGGTCGTCTTTAAATTTAAAATGGTGTCCAGGGTTTCTATGCATCATCTCGATTATGGAAATATTCATATTGAGTATTATTCGGTCATTTTCGAATGTTTCCTAGAAGTTGCCATTTAGCAATTCAAAATGTTACCTGAGGTCAATTGTCAGCTCATTGCATCATTCTGGTTCCAGAGATACACATATTGGATGGTATTTGGTTATTTTAGGCTGTTTTTCACAAACCGGAAGTCACCATCTTTGATTTCAAAATGGTATTTAAGATAATTTCTGGCCTCTGAGCGTCATTCTGGTTGAAGAAATCGGAAGTCGCCAACCTAAACCTGTGGTCGATTTCAGCTGCTGTGTATCATTCTAGATCCGGAGATACTCATGTTAGACGGAAATCAGCCATTTTTGGCTGTTTTTCAGAAACCAGAAGTTGCCATCCTACAATTCATAATGGTGTCTGATGTCAATTTTTAGCTTCTTGCAACATTCTGGCTCCGGAGATACTCATATTGGGTGGTATTTGGTCACTTTGAGCTGTTTCTCAGAAACCAAAAGTCGTCTTTTTGGACTTTAAAATTGCCTGTGTGATCAATTTCTGTCATCTGGGCGTAGTTCTGGTTCCGAAACATTCATATTGAATGTTATTTGGTCATTTCCGGCTGTTTGCCAGACACCGGAAGTCACCATCTTGAAATTCAAGATTGTGTCTGTGATCAATTTTTAGCTTCTGTGCATCTTTCTGGTTCCGGTGATACTCATATTCAATGGGAATCATCTATCTTAGGCTGTTTTCCAGAAACCGGAAGTTGCCATCTTACAATTCAAAATGTTGTCTGAAGTCGATTTGTTGCTCCAGTGCATCATTACGATTCCGGAAATACCCATATTGGATGGTATTTGGTCGTTAGCCGCTGTTTTTCCGAAACCGAAAGTCGCCATTTTGGATTTATTAATGGTATTTGGAGACAATTTCTGGATTTTGAACGTCATACTGGTTAAAGAAACACTCATGTTGGGTGGTATTTGGTCATTTTCAGCTGTTTTCCAGAAACCAGAAGTCGGAATTCATGATGGTATCTGTGGTCGATTTCAGTTCTAGTGTATCATTCTTGATCCGGATATTATTATATTAGGTGGGAATCGGCCATTTTTGGCTGTTTTCCAGAAACCGGAAATTTAGTTGATTAGTTCGCGAGATGTGCATAAATTTGTGCAGAAACATTTGTTTCCAGTAGAGGGAAGGGCGTCGAACCATTATGGACATATTTGTTACCTCTAAATACATTCAAATACCAAATTTGGTTGTATTTTCTTGATTGGTTCTTGAGCTGTGCGAAATTTGTGTTTCATTTGTATGAGACCCTTTCCTTATAGAAGAGGGAGGGATGTCAAACCATTATGCACATATTGGTTACCTCTAAATACATTCACCTGCCAAATTTGGCTCCATTTAGTTTGTTAGCTCTCGAGATGTGCAGAAATTTGTGTTTCATTTGTATGAAACCCCTCCTTTCCAGAAAAGGGAGGGGTGTCGAACCATTATGGACAGTTTTGTTACCCCTAAAAACACTTACATGCCAAATTTGGTTTCATTTACTCGGTTAGTTCTCGAGATGTGCAGAAATTCGTGTTTTATGTGTATGGAACCCCTCCCTTCCAAAAACGGGAGGGGAGTCCAACTATTATGGACATATTTGTTACCCCTTGGAACATCCACATGCCAAATTCGGTTTCTTTTGCTTGGTATGTTCTTGACCTCCCTTCCAGAAAAGGGAGGAGTTTCAAACTATCATAGGAATCTTTATCGGCACCAAAAACCCCTACATACAAATTTTCACGTCCGGGCGGGGGCCTAGCGTGGTTGGCAACGTCTCCGCCAACCACGCTCGACGCCTGGGGTCGAATCCCAACGCCGACATATCTCTGGGATCACGCCTCCCATCGCATGAGGAAATAAAGCCGTTGGTGCCGGGTGGAGTCGCCTCCCTGGGCGTCGGTGATTGGCACAATAACAGTGGCGGAACTAGACCGACGGAAAATAAGTGAGAATAAAAAAGTTAAAGGGTATGTGCTTGAGTGCACAAACGTAGGCTTGCCGTGGGACTAAAGATTTAATTCAGTAAAGATTTATCTCTGCCATAGCCATAGTATATAACACACACCAAGCGTACAAATACCATACACAATAATCCATGAACATTTCACAAAAAACCACATACACCTGTCATAAACCACAGCATACAAATACCAATACCTACATGAACAGCTCAGAAATGCATAACAGTCCCATGTGATTTCTCATCACTTCTTGCTTAAACCTCACAAACTTCTTCACATACCCGGTTCTCTCAGAAAATCGCAGAAAAAAGCTTTTTGTTGGTAAATTGATTAGAAAAATATGAATTATGGTCAGTCCCATGTTATAAATAAACGTAAAATAAGATCAGTGCTGAAAATAACTAGCACATTGCACACATGTTATACACACATACACGTAATACACACACGCTATACACACACTACTCACACACACACTACTCACACACATACACTACTCACACATACACTACTCGCACATACACTACTCACACACACACACTACTCACACACACACACTACTCACACACACTATTCACACACACACACTACTCACACACACAACAGTGACACACACACAAACAGTGACACACACACACATACAAACACACACATACATACACACAGACACACACACTCACACATACACACACTCAAACACACACTCACACACACAAACACACACACACAAACAGACACTCACACATACACGCACACGCCACTTACACATACACACATACGCTATTCACACACCCACACATACACACCCACACGCTACTCAGACTAGGGATGGGCGAACGGCTCACAAGCCGTTCATATGAACCGGTTCTTAAAAAAGAGCGAAAGAACTAACGGCTCACGAAAAAGAACCACGGTTCTTTGAGCGCACCAAAACTGTTAGGTTCGCGCGAACCCGAAGTTTACCGAGACAACACGAACTGCCAACGCTCGTGAATCATTGTGAACCATGAGCCGTTCATATGAGTCGGTTCAGAACCGTGAGTGAGCGGTTCAGAGTCGCTCTTGCAAAAGAGCCGTTTCGCCCACCCCTAACTCAGACACACACGCTTGATATACGACACACATACCTAAACTATCGGCAGCACCCAAACGGCTTCCAAGTCTTCCAATGATCCCCAGTGCCGTTCACGTCCAATTTCGGGCTGTATTCCAACAACGATATCTGAATTAGATTACCACTAGTGGGATCCAACTCAGATCGAAGGGAAGCCGAGCCGATCGGTTTGCCTTGACGGTCGACCAGGGAATGATCTTCTCTCGACACGGAATGTCCTTTTATATCAGTGTGGGGAACTTGGGTGATTGGGGAAAGAACCAATCACGTGGAAGCATCTCTGCTTTCTTTCTTCATCGCTTACGTTGGGTGATGAATGCGATGCCAATTGGCTGGCGCTAGCCAATGACTGAATGCGTGAAATCATTTCGTCTATGTTTTTGAAGTCTGCGTTAGGGAAATATACCAATCGTATGAAAAATGTATGTGGATATTGACCTTCAAACTTTGCCGCAATCACGGAGTTATAAGAAAATGGTAACTAAAATTATCATGTTATACAAATCTTGTATATTTTAGCTTTCCAGCGGTATATTAACTAGTGGAATCGGAACTTTTGTTTGAGTGCAATTAGGATCTAAAATCTTCCATTCCGCCAACCAAAACCGTTACATGTTCAATCCAGTTTTCACAGAATGTTCCTTAGTATAGTGAAGAAAGACGTAGTCCCACGTAAAAAAAAAATTTCACGTCGATCGGTACGGTAGTTTTCGAGCCTATATGGATCAGACAGACAGACAGACAGACCGGACTGCATTTGTATATGAATAGATTACAAAAATATTTTAGAACCTTTAGAGTGAATATACATTTATTGGATTGAAGCGTTCATGTAAATCTATTTTTACAAATAAAAGTTTGAATGAGAAAGGCTGAGTCTGACCGCTAGGTGGATTAATTTAGATTTTTTGAAGTAGAATACTTCTCTCAGGAAGTTCGGCTACATAGGGATGTGAAATGAAAATCTAAAACCGAAAAAAGTGAAAAATATGTCCAATTTCAAATGCTAATAAATCGGTTAGTATTCGATGGATTTCCTTCGTTCTTGCAGCAATAGATTGGAAAACCTTCTAAGATTCTTCCCAAAATAAGATAATTGTAATTTTATTATTCACACTATTGTACTATTGAAAATAGTCAAGCCTTGTCAAAACGAAAAATTCGATCTCTGATTGGTCGTTATATGCTTGCTTCCCAAGCACGGTCGACAGGATCATATGCCTTGCAATTGAAAACATGCTATTTGGCCTATATAAGAGCCTGTTTCAGCCGGAGCCGCTCATAATAGTTCTAGACAGCGACAACAGCAGTCGTCCTTCCTTAGCAGCAGCACTAGCCCTGTGGTTGGTCACCACGTCATCAGGAAATCCAATTTCGGAAATCAAAATGTTTTTTTCACGGCAAATAAACAAGTCATTGAAAGTTAATAATTTTTGTCAACGCAAGCAAGCATTCTGTGTTGCATCCTAGCAATTTAAATTTGTCGCACCCGTCTAATTTACTGAATGTGAAATAGCTTCCACAGTGCATGTTGTCCGTGTATCTTAATTCCCCCAATGTTAGGGCAGCTTAAAGGTTGTAATTAGCAACCGATTTTGAACCGCAACATGCTTTTTTCAATGCAAATAAAAAAAAATTGAAGGTTAATAATTTTCTGGCATCAACACAAGCAGACATTCTGTGCGGGATGCAATCAAATTCTGTTGTAGTTGTCTAATTTTCACTTTATTTAGTAAACCCCCCACTGTAGGGGCAGCGCAAAGGCTGCGATCAGCATAACCGACATTGAATAATAAACTGCCCTGTTAGAACGCATTAACAAAAGCAGTTCGTTCGACTATGCAGAGCTAATATGAAGTCGATTCAATCAATCAGCATAAACAGAATTTCGTCGTCTCCCAGCTGCCAAGTTGCAACATGATGCAACACGCAACAGCGAGCAAACGAAATTGCTTGATGTTACAAACCGCAATAAGATACGGGTTAAAACCGTTGCGTGTGTGAGAGCACCATCGGTGTTTATTCGCTGGATACACTATCTACTGTCTGAACGCAATAATCTGCTTACATGCGACACGGGGACGGGAACATTTTCTTCAACCAAGCTGCACAACACGACACAAAACATGTTATTTTGTTGCTTCAATGAGAGTGCTATCGGTCCGGCTCGACAGAATGTTCACAAGAAATCATTTTTGTGCATCCGTGCTACGAAACTGAGGAAAAACTTTAGAAACTGAAAAAAGAGGTGGAGCTTATCAAATGATCGCTCTGAGCCAGAATGAAGTCACACATATTTTTCAAGTTATATCATTCCACCACGTACGTAAAATAATTCATTCCTATTCTCATCCCTATATAAGAGCCTGTTTTAGTCGAAGCCGCTCATAATAGTTCTGAACAGCGACAACAGCAGTCCTACCTTAGCAGCAGCGGGAGCAGTGCAGTGGGTACCATCGATAGCGGATAGCGGCCACAACTGTGGCATGGCTGCGGATAGCGTTGCAGTTGCTAAGCAGTTGGGCCAGCGTATAGCGGCCACAACTGTGGCATGGCTTTGCATAGCATAACTGTTGCAGCGGGTATATCAGCATCGATAGTAGCAGGGTAAGCTGATGCAACGACACTCCCTTCACTAAAATGCTGTTTGAGTGTGGTAGCGGGAAGCATCAGCAGCAGGCTTGCATGAAGTGAATACATCAGCAAGCAACTTTCTCTAAGGCCTCTGCCATAGTAGACGCTAAAAGCGGTGCGAAACGATTCGCTCGGCCATAGGTTAATGTACAGCTCTACTGATGGCTGTACATTAACCTACAGCCGAGCGAATCGGTTCGCGTCGCTTTTCGCGTCTATTATGGCAGAGGCCTAATGGAAAAGTTGAATCATTTTGTTCAGAAGAATATTATTGTCGGTAATATTACAGAGATGCGATTGCGTAAATCCGATTTTGAATTGAACAATTGTTCTTTTGAGAACAATTAAAACACTTATTTGAAGAGTTAATAGCTTGTGGTACCAATAGCAGTATAGTGACAGCCTCAGCGGTAGACGCAGATGCAGCCGGTATTTCCCTGAGGCCGATATAAAGGTAAATGGCAGCAGCACGGTGAAACAGTTCGGGTTATGCTTAGATGCGCGTCATTTTTCGTTGTTGATATTCCCCACATGAAACGACGCGCTTTCGTATGATAGCGGTGGTATTAGCGGTAGATGCATTTGCCAACACTTTCTCCAGTAAAGCCGTGTCTAGTTTTCAATGTGAAAACACCTTTCTTATTGTGTTTGACCGTGCGCCTTAGTCCTCACTCTCAAGGTAACACAGAGATGTAAGATAAACACTATATCCTATGATAAATTGAACAATTGTCCTTATAAGGACAACAAATGAATTAATGAAGATTTAATTTTGAATTGGAATACTTCTCCCAGGAAGTTCGGCTATATAGGGATGTGAAATGAAAATCTAAAACTGAAAAAAGTGAGAAAAATTTCAAATGCTAATAAATCGGTTAGGTTTCGAAGGATTTCCTTCGTTTTTGCAGCAATCGATTAGAAAATCTTCTAAGATTCCTACCAAATGCATGAAATTGAAATTTTATCATTCAAACTATTGTACTATTGAAAACTCTTAAGCCTTGTCAAAACACAAAATTCGACATCTGATTGGTCGTTATACCGCGCTTTCCCAAGCACGGTCGGCAGAGTTATGGACCTAGTAAATTGGGAATGCATCATTTGGCCTATATTAGAGCTTCATCAGATAATAAACAAACATTTCAACGGATATTAAATTGAGCAACTGAAATTTGAAGAACACAAATGATTATTTGAAGAGTTTATATTTTCTCGTTTTGCGCTATAATCCAAAGTTAATTATATTCATCTACATGCATACTCTGACTATTATTACGTGTTTGCGTCGCTTAGTGTTTGGCTACGGTCATGCAGAACGCAAATAATGGCGCGATGCGATTCGGCAAGACGAAATCTGTTGAAATGTATAGTTCTACTTCGCCTTAAAAAGAGCTGTACATTTCACCACGGTAAGGCGAATCGCATCGCGCCGGCATTTGCGTTCTGCATAACCGTAGCCTTTGTTCCGTTCCCGTTTAATGATGTCGTATTAAATGTGCATATTACAATTTGGCAGCACTTCAACTTCTCATTTGCACAAAATTTAAAAATATTCAATGAACTTCATTCAAAATATCAGACAAAAAGAAATTACAATACTGCCAATGAACGGTCAACGTTTATTTACTAGAAAAAATTACTGACACGCAAGCAGCCGGGTTATCTTTCTTGTAAAAGTATTCTACTTCAACCTTGCGGTCGTGGCTTTGCATACAACCTTCTTGTGATTTTTTTCCTGAAAATTGAAGTGTTCGTGTAAATCTATTCAAACAAATAATAAGTTTGAATGAGAAAGGCTGGGTCTCACCGCTAGGTGGATTAATTTGTTTTTATTTTTGTGTTTCGTATCAATCCATATTTGTTGCCCCCTTTGCACAGTGGTCGGAAAAGGCAATTCAACGAGCTTAATTCATTTGTGCTTAAACGGTTGATGTTAGCTTAAGACTAAAAAGAATTGTTCACAAAAATATAACGGAAATGTTGATAAGAAAACTTTTTGATCATGGCCAGAGCATTTTCGCTGTCAACCCCCTCAAATTTAGTTTTTCTAGCATAACATTTTAGGTATTGTTTTTTCAAGAACATAATGTTCTGGACAAATATGACAAACATAAAAACACAGGTTTCTTTCGAAGACAGCATGTTGCTACAATCATTCTATACTAAATCAGTGCGTTTTTTCATTAAATTATTTTCCAGATTTAAATGCATATAGGGGAGAAAGAGACAAACCGGTGCACATCATCAAATACTTAATTCAAGCTTAGACTTTGTACTATAAGCTAGTTAAAGTTTAATACTTGACAATTCATAAATGAATGAGTAGAGTGATATTTTAGGTATGTATGTTTCTGGGGTTTTCTATATGTAATGCACCTACTACCTGATTAAGGAACGATGTTTTGTGATTGTGATGATGAATTTATGAAGCAGATAACTCGCAATACTTTCAAAATTAGTGAGAATAAAGAAACTATTCATGTATCTTCGCTGTATCGAAAGTTAGAACTTTTATTTTTATGATAGTAGACCATGATCAAAAAATTTTCTAATCAATATTTCCGTTACATTTTTGTGAACAATTCTTTTGAACATTGTCTCTGGCTAGCATCAACCGTTTAAGCACAAATGAATTAAGTTCGTCAAATTGCCTTATCCGACCACTGTGCTTTGTAATTATCGTTTGTAGCTTTGCTTCAACCAGCATATTAATGTAAAAATGTTTGGTGAAATTCACTTCACGATAACAAGTGCATTTTTTTCAGTGCATCCATTTGGGTAATATTATTTTAAAAAGTTTTGAAGTGGCGGTACTAGCGGTAGAAAAGGTTACTGTCACTACCAGTGTGTCTTCAATGCGTCAATACATAAATAATTGACGCCAAATTGGACTACCCCGAAATACACGATTATCACAGTCGAATCGATCGACAGTCGAGTCGAGTCGAATCACACGATTTCACAGTTTGGGTGATGGGTATCGATACTAGCGTTATCGTAACGCTTGACAGAAATCTTTTATTATATAGACAAAAAATTCTCTATCATAACTGCTACCTTGGTAGGTTAATAAGAAATCACTCCGGCGATTGTCAGTGCATTATACCTATGCATATTAATACAACAACAAACATATTGCACATTTTGCATGTGTAGGATAAGTACAACGATACACCGTGCCCCAGTGCTGAGTCGAGAAAATTTCCAGCTCGAAAAGATCCTCGACTCGATCGGGAATCCAACCCGATATCACAACCGTTTGGGAGAGCTAGCCGACCGACATCGCTAACCACAGAGCCACGGGGACCACTTGTATATTAATAAGATATACTTAAAACCGTGAGGTCTGGTATCGATACAATGACAATTGAGAAAGTATCGATACTTAGTATCACTCAATCAATCATGCAACACTTAGTTTTGTTTTGATATTCAACCTAATTTTCAACAAAAGCTGCTCAAAAATATATACTTAATGTTGCAAATGATAAACAAAACAAACAATGAACCCAAAAAAAACTGCCACTGCGCTACTAAGGTGTCAATTTGATAGAGCGAAATAAGAAATTGGGCAATGAATGATTATCACAGAAGTCCAAATAGTCATGCAAGAGGCAATATACGATATTTACCTCTCTAAGGAGTCTACAAATACCCTTTGTATTTAATTGAATCCAATTATTTATATTCAACAAAGTGATATTATTCATACATGCCCATTTATATGAGACCAGATTTAATCGACCTGTGAACATCCCAGCTGGTTTCGAGGTATGATGCAAGTTTAACCCGTAAAGACCCTGGACGGAACTTGTTTTTTTGAAAATACTCGTTCTTAGCACTGAAACGGCCGATTTGGGAAAACTTGGAATTTTATTCAAGGGGAATAGTTGCTCTAAGTTTTGGTGAAGGTGCCACCCCTCTGGACCCCTCCCCGTTTTCGTGAGACGCAAATATGTCTGTGTTTTTTTCTAATGTAACAGATTGAGCGAACACTGGAAATTTTCATACGTATCAATTGCTCCATGTATCAAATCATGTCAGGTAGATGAAAAATGGTATGTAAGAGTGAATTTTGGAGTTTCTAAATTATTTCAGTACAAAATCACAAAACTACGTATTTTTATACAAAATCAAATAAGAAAATCGTTCTTCAAATTTTAAGCTACACATTTTTGAAGTTAGGTCTCCTGAATCAATACGCGATGAAATATTTATTTTAGCATGCAAATATTTTGAGAAAAACGCGTTTAAATTCGCTAAAGTACGTATTTTCATGGAAACCTGATTTTCTCAGTCTCCCACAGTAGGTTTCAACTTGGCTCTTCAATTTTCAAGCTCTATATTTCTAGAGTAAAATTAGGATTCCATGAAAATACGTACTTTGATGAATTTAAACTGGTTTTTCTCAAAATGTTTGCATGCTAAAATAAATATTTCATCGTGTATGGATTCAGGAGACCTTACCGCAAAAATGTAGAGCTTAAAATTCGAAGAACGGTTTTGTTGTTTGAATTTTTATAAAAATATGTAGTTTTGTGATTTTGTACTGAAATAATTTGAAAACTCCAAAATTCACTCTTATATAGCATATTTTATCCACCTGACATTATTTGACACATGCAGCAATTGATACGTATAAAAAATCCCAGTGTTTGCTCAATCTGTTTGAAAAATTAGAAAACAACACAGACATATTTGCGTCTCACAAAAACGGAGAGGGGTGGCACCTTTACCAAAACGCCAAACAAACCCCTTTAATAAAATTCCAAGTTTTCCCAAATCGGCCGTTCCAGTCATGAGAACGAGCATTTTCAAAAAACAAGTTCCGTCCCGGGTCTTTACGGGTAAACAAGGTAGTCGTCGCATGTTATAACTTCGACTCAAGAGGGATTGTTAGTATCAGTTGAAACATAGCGTTAGACCCGGAATGGCCCTGTACACACAGTGGGGTTTATAATAAACAGAAGGTCAAGTTCTTGTAGAGGAATGTATCAATAAGTCTTTGCTGTGCTATGTTATCCAAAATCAGAGCTCTCGGAGTTTAGGTATATTCTTTGTCAACCTTCTTCTTTGTATAGTAGCGATTTCAAAACTGCTTGATACCAGAGTCTTGTTGTTTCCTCAGTCTTGTTGATACTATTCGGTGCATGGAATTAAGAAATACACTGGTAAACACAGGTTTTGCCCTAGAGCTCAAACAAGAAAAAAAGATGACGACAACGTAGCTAACGTAGAAGCGACGAACCCGGTGAGCCATTACTCTGCGGCCTTTTGACGTACACTAAAGTCGCTTTTTACGCAGGGGATACGTATCGCGTAAAAAAAACCGCGTAAATTCCGGAATCCGCGTGAAAAACCCGCGTAAATTCTGCAATCCGAGTGAAGAGAAACCGAAATCTGCGCAAAAAAATACCGCGAAAAATTACAGAATCCACGTAAATTCCGAATCTGCGTAAAAAAACCGCGTAAAAAGCAACCTTAGTGTACTTCTGCATTCACTAAGGGCACTAAAATTCACAGGTATTAGCCATACCTATAAAAGCTATAATTTTCTCAAGGCAGCTTGCTTGAGCTTTTAATATTTTTTCAAAATTTCGTTAGGAACACAAAACAAATTTGAGTTTTTTTTCTGTTAGATTTGGACCACTGCGAGCATTGTTTCGATCTTTTGTGGCGCCAGATTTGAGTTATGTATTTTTTTAACATTCGAAACAGTTCGGCTGTGTTTCTGTTTTTTTTCTCATAAAATCAACTGTGTTACGATAAAAAAGGGACGTGCAATGATAGTTTGTACTTACCTGAATGCTGCAGCCTGACAATCTGGTTCCTCTCGGCACCATCCTTGGCATTCATACAAAGAAAGATTTTTTACGCTATAGTATGTTGTGCCTTGAAAGTCGTAATCCGTTAATTTTTCAAATGCTATTCGCCCAGCAGCAAGATTTGCTGCCAGGCTTAGCAGCAATGTTACTGATATTATACATTTAGCTATGTGCGTTTTCATGGCTAGTTCTGCCAGCCGGAAGCAAACCCTGTGAAAGAATGATAAATAATATTAATGAAAATACTGTAGAAATAGTTCGCAATGTACTGGAATACTATTGGACATAGAATTATTTCGATGGTGGGTGTTTTTTCTATCTTTCGGCTCTGATTTACAGTCTTTTTAAAAAGGATTACACAAATCTAGTCGATTTGCCCGGCGTCTCGGCTCTTTTTATTAGCCTTTTTCAACGGAAATTTGGTTGTGCAGTATTTGTCTGAAAAATTGTTTTCCATCGGTCTGAAGTCTATAAGACTACAAGCATGTACCCAACATTTGGTTTTTAGTTATAAAATTTAAAAAAAAGTTAAAAAATAAATTTTAAACAATATAATATAAACACAAGATAACCCCAATGCACCCGATCAACACTGATAATTTCTAATTTTGCCATTTTGCGTACAATAGAGAGAAAACTCAGTTCAATGCTCTTCGTTCAGCTATGAACTATACTAAAAAGAGATCCCACGTTCTAAATGAAGTCTATTATGTTTTACGCGACGCCTGTTTTAGTGTTCGAGTTGCAGAAGACGGTTTACTGTTGTTTCTTCTTTACAAAACACGTCAAACAAACTATAGCATAATCTTCTTTGTTTGAGCTGAACCGATTTTCTCATAATTCATGCCAAAGAACTAAGCTTTCTAAATGGACTTTTTTTCACTTCGTGCATGTGATAGAATTAACCGATTAATACATGTCATGTGCATGAACAACATTCACTCGAGGTTATTGCACATTCATATATTGTTGAAATACAAACTTGTACAATAAACAAAGTCTAGGTGTTAAGACATTCCACTGTCAAAACTTGACCTTTCTGTTTATTGGACACATTTTTTTTCCTGTGTGGACTCATCACTGCGACCAGAGCTTAGACAAAAACATCATATCAAGCTTCTTGATATGATGTTTTTGGCTTAGATCTATAGTGATTTTGCCCAGGTGTTTTCTGTACTCCGCACTTCATATTATTAGCAGTAACACTATTCCACCCGCTTACCAAAGCAGACTCTGTAACCTTGCGGCTACGGAACTCCCCATTGTTATTGGACACATACTTCGCAGCCAATTGTTAATATGCAGGGACAATTATTGAGCCGTTGAGAGCAAAAGTGGTACATTTGCCATTTTTACACTTTTTGGATTTTTTACATAAATTGATGCAGAACACAATAATGGAATCGAGACTAACAACAAGGCCAATTGGATGACGTGCGCGGTTTTGCTCTTTGTATAATTTTAGTAAAAAAGTTGTTTTTCGCGAGAAAAATAGTGTAATTGGTCAAAGTGTTAAGTTTAGGTTCTACTGCTACCCGGAAAAGTGAAGAAATGTGCCAGCGTATCTTCGTGAAACAGGTAAATGGCATTATTATTCGTTGTGTTTTGATTGTTTTTAAGTCGCACTTCAAAAAAATTGAAGACAGACAAATTGAAAAATATCGTTTTTGGGATTGTGTCTTGGGCTAATTGAAGATATTTTGAGCGCCACCTACCTTCGAATAGAGTAGCAAACGGTAGAGCTGCTCAAGAAGGGTTGCGACCTGGGAAGGAGAAACGGATACGAAGCTGTGTGAGTGTCAAAATGAACCAGAATGAGCTGTCACTGACTGTCAATTTGAACCAAGAGAAAAAAAGCGTTTTTTTGTGAAGAGTATTGTTATAACTGAACGGTAACGCGTTGTTTGAAAAAATATTCATCACCAACAGTTTTTGTATTCATTGTCGTTTTACAAAATATTTTGGTTTATTTTTATGTAAAATAATAAATTTCATAAGCTTTAAGGAATAATCATGTTAGCAAACTTCGATTATTAAACTTGCGTTTTTTTTCTGGATTTAAGGCTTTGGTTACTATTTCGAACACAATTCATCACGGCCGAATGTTGATTCTCGTTTCACAAAATAGTGAGATGTAGGATTGTTAAATTTTTGAAACTGCATGAAACCCTGAAAAACCTGCCTCAGGTTACGCTCTCGTACACATTTTCAGAATGTCTGCGCAAATATATATAAACTCAAAGCTCTGAAGAAATTTTTATGCAACGGCAAATTGAAAAAACGCAGACTCGAAAAATTTGTGTTTTACAGACAAATTTGCACATTCAGCATTCCTGATGTTAATAAAAACTTCGTTTGAGTCATGCATGCGTTACAGCCCCGTGGCTCTGTGGTTAGCGATGTCGGTCGGCTAGCTCTCCCACTCGGTTGTGATATCGGGTTCGATTTCCGATCGAGTCGAGGATCTTTTCAAGCTGTAAATTTTCTCGACTCAGCAGTGGGGCACGGTGTATCGTTGTACTTATCCTACACATGCAAAATGTGCCAAAAAAAACAATATCGATAACGGAGCCCCAAGGCTAAGCGTATATATATATATATATATATATATATATATATATATATATATGTATATATATATATATATATATATATATATATATATATATATATATATATATATATATATATATATATATATATATATATATATATATATATATATATATATATATATATATATGTATATATATATATATATATATATATATATATATATATATATATATATATATATATATATATATATATATATATATATATATATATATATATATATATATATATATATATATATATATATATATATATATATATATATATATATATATATATATATATATATATATATATATATATATATATATATATATATATATATATATATATATATATATATATTTATATTTATATATATATATATATATATATATATATATATATATATATATATATATATATATTTTTTTTTTTTTGTTTTTTTTTTTTTGTTTCAGGTGGAGGGGAAATTTGCATCCAAACCCCTGAGGTGACCAACCTCAGGGAGTGTGGGGTTGGTTTGAATCAGTGACCGGACCCACTAAAACCCCTCCAGTCTCCAGCCCATAATACTCCCCGGGACCACCGCTAGGTATTGCTTCGGGGAGCGGCTTTTGTGCTCTGTGCACCCTCTTGGTTCTATAGATCTCTTTGCTAACTTAGCTAACTAACCTGGAGACTGGCCGTTAGCTAACACTGGCGTGTCGGTGGTCAACCTGTCGCCTGTTTTGCAATTCTAAAACTATTTGAGAGGCGGCTGTACAAACCGCCCTCCAAATGT